>NC_057835.1:41908939-42211969 GCF_910594005.1 Cervus elaphus | reverse complement strand
GAAGCCTGGCATGCTACAGTCTAGGGGTCACAAAGAGCCAGACATAACTGAGCAACTGAACAACAACAGGGCCCACTTGATTAGAGTTTAGGCATTTGCTTTCCAAGCTGTAGTATCTGTGGAATTCACCTGGTGCCTATGGTTCTGAGGAAAAACGTATTAGTGAGGGTACTTTAATGACTACAGCAAATAGCCCAGAGCCGAAAACCGAAGTATACTAACATGATAGATAGTTATATTTCACCTGTTTCACCATCCAAAGTAGATGAGAGGATGGAAAAACAGAGGGGAAATGGGCAGGAAAGAAGGCAGCTTACTCCACATAGTCAGTCATTCATGGACCAAGGCTCTCCATCTAGTACCAACACACTCCCCTACAATCTCAGAATTTTTTGTTGGATTCTCCATCTGATGACCCAGTGAGTAAAGAGCCAGCATGGAAAATGGTGCAAGAGCTTACGGAGGCTAAGTCAGAAGTGATAATAGTTTACTTCTACCCATATTCCACTTTTTAGAACAATAGTGTCACAGGCTCACTGCAGGAAAGGCTGGCCATTGCTGTCAATCTGTGAGCCTGGGAGGGAAGTGAAAGGCATTTGATGAAATAAGGGCACTGTTTCTTCCACCCTAAACCTATAAAATATGAAATGGGGCCTAGTTGCAGGACAGTCAAAACCAACAGTTATCATAACTTGGCATAGGAAGAGTTTTTCATTGGCAGTCTCAGACTGTGCTTCCAACTCTTATTTATTTTATCACCAGTGGTGGCTTCTTTTCCCTCCAAGGATATCAAGGGATCTTATGCTTTATTTCTGAAGGCTTCATTGAAGCCTCTTCTTATAGCCTTAATGCATTTAGAGGTATAAATGATTGATATGCTCTTCAAATGTAATAAATTCATGACCTGATTATTTATGATGGTAACTTCTACTTGTGTAATGTTATATAACAAACTCTCTCATACATTATATCACTATATCTTTCAATATATGCTATTATTTCTAATTTCATAGACATTCAATCAAACACAAGTAATAGGCTTGTCCATCATAGCCCAGTTTGTAAATCAAAGAGAAAATCAAATACAAGATTTTTTGTTTTTTAAATCCAAGGTAAGCATTATTTGCACCTTGAAAACAGAATTATAATAGAATAAAATGGCTATTAAAAGTCCAGATGATGTTATAATTGCACCTTTTGCAATTATAACATAGATATATTAATCTATTTATTATCACTGTGTGTTTACTCTTGTTCACATATTCAGTTCAGTTCAGTTCATTTCAGTGGCTCAGTCATGTCCGACTCTTTGTGACCCTATGAACTGCAGGATGCCAGGCTTCCCTGTCCATCACCAACTCCAGGAGTTTACTCAAACTCATGTCCATTGAGTCGGTGATGCCATCCAACCATCTCATCCTCTGTCATCCCCTTCTTCTCCTGCCCTCAATCTTCCCCAGCATCAGGGTCTTTTCAAATGAGTCAGCTCTTCACATCAGGTGGCCAAAGTATTGGTGTTTCAGCTTCAACATCAGCCCTTCCAATGAACACCCAGGACTGATCTCCTTTAGGAGAGACTGGTTGGATCTCCTTGCAGTCCAAGGGACTCTCAAGAGTCTTCTCCAAATTACTTCAAAAGCATCAATTCTTTGGTGCTCGGCATTCTTTATAGTCCAACTCTCACATCCATACATGACTACAGGAAAAACCATAGCTTTAACTAGGCTTGTTTGTTGGCAAAGTAATGTCTCTGCTTTTTAATATGCTGCCTAGGTTGGCCATAGCTTTCTTTCCAAGGAGTAAGCATCTTTTAATTTCATGGCCACAGTCACCATCTCCAGTGATTTTGGAGCTCAAAAAAATAAAGTCAAACACTGTTTCCACTGTTTCCCCATCTATTTGCCATGAAGTGATGAGACCAGATGCTATGATCTTAGTTTTCTGAATGTTGAGTTTTAAGCAAACTTTTTCACTCTCCTCCCTCACTTTCATCAAGAGGCTCTTTAGTTCCTCTTCACTTTCTGCCATAAGGGTGGTGTCATCTGTATATCTGAGGTTATTGATATTGCCCCCAGTAATTTTGATTCCAGCTTATGCTTCCTCCAGCCCAGGGTTGCCCATGATGTATTCTGCGTGTAAGTTAAACAATCAGGATGACAATATACAGCCTTGATGTATTCCTTTTCTTTTGGAACCAGTCTGTTGTTCCATGTCCAGTTCTAACTGTTGCTTCCTGACCTGCATACAGGATTCTTAAGAGGCAGGTCAGGTGGTCTGGTATTCCCACATTTTTCAGAATTTTCTCCCGTTTATTGTAATCCACACAGTCAAAGGCTTGGGCATAGTCAGTAAAGCAGAAATAGATATTTTCTCTGGAAATCTCTTGCTTTTTTGATGATCCAACAGATGTTGGCAATTTGATCTCTGGTTCCTCTGCCTTTTCTAAAACCAGCTCGAACATCTGGAAGTTCACGGTTCACGTATTGCTGAAGCCTGGCTTGGAGAATTTTGAGCATTACTTTACTAGCGTGTGAGATGAGTGCAGTTGTGAGGTAGTTTGAGCATTCTTTGGCATTGCCTTTCTATGGGATTGGAATGAAAATGGACCTTTTCCAGTCCAGTGGCCACTGCAGAGTAACAGGCAAATTTGGCCTTGGAGTACAGAAAGAAGCAGGGCAAAGGCTATTAGAGTTCTGCCAAGAGAACGCACTGGTCATAGCAAACACCCTCTCCCAACAACACAAGAGAAGACTGCACATGGACATCACCAGATGGCCAACACCAAAATCAGATTGATTATATTATTTGCAGCCAAAGATGGAGAAGCTCTATACAGTCAGCAAAAACAAGACTGGGAGCTGACTGTGGCTCAAATCATGAACTCCTTATTGCCAAATTCAGACTGAAATTGAAGAAAGTGGGGAAAACCACTAGACAATTCAGCTGTGACTAAATCAAATCCCTTATGATTATACAGTGGAAGTGAGAAATAGATTTAAGGGACTAGATCTGATAGACAGAGTGCCTGATGAACTATTGACAGAAGTTCATGATGTTGTATAGGAGACAGGGATTAAGACCATCCCCAATAAAAAGAAATGCAAAAAAGCAAAATGACTGTCTGAGGAGGCCTTACAAACAGCTGTGAAAAGAAGGGAAGTGAAAAGCAAAGGAGAAAAGGAGAGATATACCCATTTGAATGCAGAGTTCCAAAGAATAGCAAGGAGAGATAAGAAAGCCTTCTTCAGTGATCAGTGCAAAGAAATAGAGGAAAATAGTAGAATGGGAAAGACTAGAGATCTCTTCAAGAAAATTAGAGATACCAAGGGAAAATATCATGCAAAGATGGTCTCAAGTAAGGACAGAAATGGTATGGACCTAACAGAAGCAGAAGATATTAAGAAGAGGTGGCAAGAATACACAGAACTGTACAAAAAAGATCTTCATGACCCAGATAATCACGATGGTGTGATCATTCACCTAGAGCCAGACATCCTGGAAGGTGAAGTCAAGTGGGCCTTAGGAAGCATCACTACAAACAAAGCTAATGGAGGTGATGGAATTCCAGTTGAGCTATTTCAAATCCTAAAAGATGATGCTGTTCACATATTACCTACTCTTTTGGCATGTAGGGTTCCACATACCTGCAGGGCTGGGTTTGGTTAGTTGGTGACATGCCAAACATAATTTTTTCTGGATGATGAAAATTAAAAGTTACCTTTTGCTCCTGCTGAGCCTTCAAAAGTATTTCAGTTAAATATGCATGCCACTGGCATTATCATGGATTCCATATTTGAAGTTCCATCTATTCATCAAAATTTACTTGTAACCCCCAAATCAGTATTTGCAGTCCTTTTGGGGATCATCTGTGCACATGTACATGACAGCAAAAACCTTGAGCTTTCCAAGGTACACATTCCCAGATGAGGCTGAACAAAGCAATGCTCTGACTTTTGGTGTTTTCAGTAGAGGGTAGTTACTTTACAAGGCTGTGTTCGTTTCTGCTGTATAGCAATTAAGCACACTTATATCCCCTTCTTCTGGAGTCTCCCTCTTTCCACTCGACTTCTTATTTTAAGTTTCACATTGTCAACAAGTGTTCTTCATTTGCTCTATTCAGGGCTACATTTTTCTCTTTTTTTTCTTCATACTTTTACTTTTTTAAATGGTCCCCAAGTTTAGTGCTGAAGTGCTGTCTAGTGTTCCTAAGTACAAAGCTGTGATGTCTTTTACGAGAAACTGCATGTGTTAAACAAGCTTTGTTCAGGCATGAGTTGTATAGTTCTGTTGGTTGTGAGTTCATTGTTAATAAATCAGAATATATATTAAATAAAATGTCTTTAATCTCCTGATAGCTCAGTTGGTTAAGAATCTGCTTGCAATGCAGGAGACCCTCGTTTGATTCCTGGGTCAGGAAGATCCAATGGAGAAGGGCAATGCTACCCACTCTAGTATTCTTGGGTTTTCCTTGTGGCTCAGCTGGTAAAGAATCCCCCTGCAATGTGGGAGACCGGGGTTCGATCCCTGGGTTGAGAAGATCCCCTGGAGAAGGGAAAGACTATCCACTGCAGTATTCTGGCCCAGAGAATTCCCTGGCTGTGTAGCCCATGGGGTTGCAAAGAGTAGGACACAACTGAGCAACTTTCATAACAATTAGAAGAGAAGGTTATGTATCAATTGGTTGAACAAATGTGATGGGAGGCTTTGAGGAACCTAACCCTGTATTTTGACAAGGAGCAATGACTCGGTATTGGCTAATTCAGTGTTTGTGATGATTTATAAAACATAACTACTGTGAATAATGAAAATCAACTGTACATGGTTGTGTCAGCCACAGTCAACATAGCTCTAAACCCTTTCAGCATAGAGCACAAATCATTTTTTTTTTAAAGTATACACTTGTCTTTTGTAATAATATAATAATGTCAGCAAGAGAATTTTGATATTACTTATATAAAAACAGAATATCTTACTATCCTTTGATCTAGTTTATGATGAAAAACTAAAGGTTTTAGTGATTATAAGCAGACCAGAGATACTTGACATTTAAGAGAGAGAGGTAGATTAATGATGTTTGATAGACCAGGTGTGCTGCTCTTAAAAGATATAAAGTAGGCATATGTCCATTTCTTTTCTCCCATTAGAACTTGTAAAACATTGTGAGAAAAGTATAGATTCCAGCATTCTCTTCCAGCAGGTCAGAGTTTGCTTCCCTGAAATCATCACTAGAGACAAGAGAAGGAATGGAGGATAAACATTTCAGGGCACGGAAGAATTCTGGTAATCTAGTAATGGTAAACCCTGCAAATGGTTTCTGTTCCTTTCCCTCTAGAAACAGAAGCTTGGTGTGTTCTTCACTGGCATACACAGTGATAGTTTCAATGCACTCTTCCTGTAAAATGCTTGTAGATGAATTTGCTATGATGTAAAGATAGGCTAAATCAAGAAAAAAATAATAAATACAAGGTGGTCAATAATAGAAAATCAAATGTGTTTATTCTCGATTTTCCCTGGCTCAATTACCTCCAATAACATATAGTAAGATTCTTCCTCTACCCTCTTTGGTATATTTGGTAAATGCTTTAAAACAATTGCTACAAAGGGCTTTTTGCTTATGGCTGTTAGTTTTTTCAGTTGCCTGAGTTCCCAGAAGGCTGAGCGCCGAAGAATTGATGCTTTTGAACTGAGGTGTTGGAGAAGACTCTTGAGTGTCCCTTGGAGATCAAACCAGTCAATCCTAAAGAAAATCAGTCCTGAATATTCATTGGAAGGACTGATACTAAAGCAGAAGTTCCAATACTTTGGCCACCTGATGGGAAGAACTGACTCATTGGAAAAGACCCTGATGCTGGGAAAGATATAAGGCAGGAGGAGAAGGAGACAACAGAGGATGAGATGGTTGGATGGCATCACCAGCTCAATGGACTTGAGTTTGAGCAAGCTCTGGAAGTTCGCGAGAGACCCGGAAGCCTGGTGTGCTGCAGTCCAAGGTGTCACAAAGAGTCAGACACAACTGAGGGACTGAACAAAAACAACTTGTTTCTTACTTGTCATGATAATTGACAATTCCTATTTAATAGGGCTTCCCAAGTGATTCAGTGGTAAAGAATCCACCTGCCAATGCAGGAGATGCAGAAAACTTGGGCTTGATCCCTGGGTCAGGAACATCCCCTGGAGGAGAGCATGGCAACCACTCCAGTATTCTTGCCTGGGAAACCCCATGGACAAAGAAGCCTGGTGGGCTACAGTCCATGGGGTAGCAAGAGTTGGACATGACTGAGCAACTAAGCATGCATGTATGCATTAAATAGGGAAGTTATCCATCTATCAATCAACCAATCCTTCTCTCTTCCCCTACCCCCTACACATTTACCTACAACATCATCATACAATGCCAATGCTTATTAAATCACTTTATTGTCTCTTTATACTAGGAAATGGGATTTTTTTCAACAAATATGTATTTTTCTATTTTGACAATGTGCTATACATTAATGGCTTTTAGGGTATTTAAAATTTGTATTATTATACAACCATGTGATAACTGCAATACTTATACACTTGAATTATCACTTGGATAAATTCTACGAACATGTTAAATTTTGGTAAATATTGGAAACAACATTCTAGGAAGGGCATATAAGCTTGCACATCCTCCAACAGAGTATGTGGGTGCTATTTTCCCAAACCCTCTCCAACCCTAAAATCAGCATTTCTATTATACTCTAATATTTAGGCCAAAAACTAAAACAATACAATGCAAAAAAAAAAGAGAGAGAGAGAGAGAGAGAACAGAAGGAGAGATAAAAGAGAAGAATCACAGAACATATCATCTTAATTTACTTTTATATATTATTTTTAGTAGATTAACCACTTTCCTATATTCATTAGCCATTTGTACTTGATTGAATTATCTGTTATATCTTTTACCCATTTATATTTTAAGGTACCTTCATTTGTGAACTTCCCTGGTAGCTCCAATGGTAAAGAATCTGCCTGCAATGCAGAAGACCCAGGTTTGATCGCTGGATCAGAGAGATCACCTGGAGAAGGGAATGGCAGCCCACTCCAGTATTCTTGGCTGGAGAATTCCATGGAAAAAGGGCCTGGTGACCTCAGTACATGGAGTCACAGAGTAAGACATGACTAATTGACTAATACACACATTTGTGAACACTTTTTAAAATGTATATTATTTTAAAGAATACTATTTATGACTTAATAAATGTGTGGTTTTAAAAATTCTTTAATCAGGAACTGACATTTTATATTAGAGGAAGCCTTTCACATAGCAATATAAAGCAATGCTTTAGTAGTACTCTACAGTTACATTTTGCAATACAGACATTTGGTGGGTTTTGTGAGATGTGTGTTTGTGTGTGTGTGTGTGTGTGTGTACTCAGTAGTGTCTGACTCTGCGACCGCATGGACTGTAGCCCACCAGGCTCCTCTGTCCATGGAAATTTCCAGGCAAGAATACTGGAATGGGTTGCCATTTCCTAACTATAATTCAGAGCAGTCTTTGTATGAGAAAATAATTAAATTATTATCCTGACATGATACAGTCCAAAGAGTGGTCACAAAGAATCGGATACAACTGAGCAACTAACACTAGACATTAAATCAGGAATCTACCCCTTCTATTTCTCACTTCTTACTTTCAGTAACTCCTCTTCTTTCCTCTAATAATAGTGTTCGTGTATAGTGATTTAACTACTAAAATTTATTACCTCTCCTTTGTCTTGTCCTTTTCCTTTTTTCCCCTTGTGTAATACATAAGGCTAAAGATCTAGGATCAATATGATATTAGCCTAAACTGAACAGAGTCTTAGAAAGCTATTCTCAGTAGGCTTCCAGCAGTTAGACAGCTTGCCAACAAGTGTTCAGTGTTACTCTGAATGTAACTGAGTGGACATCAAACTTCAACCAAGAAAAGCCTGGAAGAAATTTTCAAATTATATGTCCTAAGCATTTCCAACAGATATTGTGCCCACAGCACATCACTGTGGTCAGTTTAGCAAATATTAATAGCCAATATTTATTCAACATTTATATTTTGGGATCATTCAAACCATTTAAATGTATTCATTCATGTCATTCACGTAACAGGACCTCAAGGCAGGTATTATTAAAAATCCTTACCTTACATCTGAGATGGTACTGAGAGGTTTAATCATTTGCACAATATCACATAACCAATAAAGGTTACAGGAAGTTTAGAACCCAGGTTATTTCATTGTAGAAGCTTTGAGTATAGCTATTAGGTTAGTGGTTGTTTGATGAATTGAAAGACCTCAAATTTAATCTTGTGAAGTTGGCATCTTAAGGATGTCTAGAATTCAATCGTATGGAACTGGAATTGCCAGTACACTCTGAAGAGTCATATATCAGGGCCCCTGGAGAATCTTCACAGGTTCTTGGAACTGTCAAACTGCCAAATATGCACCCCACCTTCGGATTATATCTCGGCTTTAGCCATTGAGAATGCTACATCTAAAGGTACCATGAGCTACCCAATCAAAAAGAGAGAAAGAAAAATATTTTCCAAAACAATATTGAAGAAAACAGCATTGAGTAGCTGGGAATGAAAGTGAATCTCTTAAATTACTCAAAACTCCTAATATTTGTTCTCAAACCAAGACACTCAGAAGATGATCAGCCATGTAAGAATCATTGTGTTTGACTCTCAAGCTGAGCAAAAAGCTGAAACAATAGCCCATTTATCAAAATCACACTCAACAATCAAAGATGTGCTGCCTTCATAAGACATCAGATAAAACAAAGTGATGTTGATGTTTCTGAGTGTCCACTAAATTGTAGGTTCTGGCCCAGTGACTTCAATTATTTTTTAAAATATTATCTTCACAATATAGCTGGTGAATTTGATTTTGGTAAATTGGTTGCTATTGTTTCAAAGCATCCTCTAATTTAAATGGGGGAGCTTCTGTATTCCTTTCTCAAGTTCAGAATCAAATCCACCTTTTAATCCATTAAAAGGGAAGTATGAAGACTTTCATTTTAAAGATAAGGAACCCAACACTCCTCAGATTTCATAGCTACTAAGTGGCAGAACCAAGTTGTAAACCTAGACTTTCTTTTTTTTTTTTAATTCAAAGCAAAACAAAAATAAACCTGAGATTACCTGTTATTCAAGCCAGCATGGTGACATCTGAACCCAGGTCTCATCTATATCCACAATATCTCTTCTCCAAGCTCAGTATTTTCAACTGATGTTCATACGAAATTATTTTAGGACTTTATCACAAGTCTGGCTACCTCCTTCTGAAAATATGTTAAGACTCTTTAAAGACAGACACCAATAATTGACCACTCTTTTCTGACCACCAGAGAATTATATCTCACACCTTAGCCTCTCTAAGCTTCAGCTCTCCATAGATTGGTTTATGACATTTAAATACTTTCTATTTCACAGAGACGTGAATTTCAGGTAAATCATATGGCAAATTTTCTAAATTATACATTGCTATACTTTTGTACCAGCATTAAAATTACTACAAGAGGTATATTTGAAGTTCAGTATTTTTTCAAAAATTATCTGTAGTCATAAGCTCTTCTCTTAAAAGACATACTATGATTTCTATTGATATACACTCTACGTACTTCAAAAGGTCTCTAAGTGTTTCCTAAGCATTAGCTTGATGTTTCATATGGTGCACAGACAGAGTGTATTTTGTACTATCTCTAATTTGCAAATCGAAAAAGACATGAAGTAGAAACCATTTGGTAAATTAATGAAACATTTAACAATTATACAAACTTTGTGACTCCAAAATCAGTACATTAAGGCTTTTGATTCACTTATCTTTAATTCATGTGTAGTTCACTGATGCAAATGTTTTGGCTATAATGTTTCTATTGAATCAAACGTATGCTCCATTAAAGACTCTGAGTGACCTTAGGGCCTTATCTGACTTAATTCAAATGATATTAATGATGGAACACATTCTTATTTACTATAAATTTTGCAAAACCTTTCATACCGTTGCTCAGGAAAAAGATTGCCAGGGGTGGCAACTTTTACTACAAAGAAAACTTGTGTGGTATTTATTTGCCTATTAGATTTACTCCTGATTAGCATAGAGATAATTTCTTGGATTTATTTTATTTTTAAACTATGAAATATATAATAAATATATAGAAAAAGAATAATATCAATAAAAAGCAGCAAGGAAATAAGTCAGTATTTCTAAAAGTTCATGTTGATCCATATATTTCCAGACATTTTTATGTATGCATATATTTTATGCAGATATGTTTTACAGTATGCTTTCATACTAAATATATTGTAAACATTCCCAAAATCAATAAATACATTTCTTCAAATTCATTTCATTAATCTCTAGCATTTCAGCATATAAATGGAATGATTTCTCAATCACTCTTTATATAAAGTCTTTTTATTCTAATTTTACTTGCTAAGTGATACAATAACTGTATTTGTGGTTAAATTTTATCCTAATACTTCACTGTTTCCTAGGGATAGATTACTAACACTGGAACTGCAGTCTTCAAGGGTTTAGATATAGATTGCCAATGTGATTCATAGAATGGGTTTATGGATTCAATGAATTGACTTCCCACAATCTCCTTGTTTAAGGCAACACTGGCTGTAGTCATTTTTAAGTTAAATTTTTCTCAGTTCCATAAATGATACTTCTTCTTGAAAACTGCACATCTTTCCTGGTCATTACAATTTTAAATTGTTAACTGGCTATTTTAATATCTTTTCCTGCACAGTTCATGTTCATTTTTTTAAATTATAAATAGAGTGCTCTTTTTTCTTTTTTTTTTTTTTGGCCTTGATTTTGAGTTTTTTTAACATTTATTTAAGAATAATTATCTTCTCTATGTTTAGATTTTTAATGTATTTTAAAATTTACAATTTTTTCATATGAAAAGTTAATATGTTTTGAGTGTAAGGGAGAAAACATTTTTGCCTCTTTTCTCAAGTTTTTTGGTTGGGCCTAAGAATTAAACTGACAAAGGACAGATTAATAGGAGAAAAGCATACAAATTTATATGTTTTACATGACACAAGAAATGAGCCCCAAAATAGTGGCAAAACCTAAATACTTTTATACTAGATTGGACAAAGAGAGGCAATTGTAGAAAAGGAACTAAAATGTATGGGGAGGCTAAAGGAAGATAAGAAATTGTTTTCACAAGGTCTGTTTGTACAGAATTTTCTCGACTTTGACTTCCATTGAAGAGTTATTCATTTCTCTTGGTACAGGAAGGGCATATTTCACGTGGGAACTTTTGTCTCCTGTTTTTAGAAGAAAGGACGAGATTAGAATGCTGGGCTTGCATTTGCTTTTTTTTTTTAAGTACCTTTAGCTCAAAATAATCCTGATGTCAAAGTAGCATAGTTCAGAGTGTCATCTACCACCTTCAGAAATGTAGTTTTATTTTCCTTTTCCACATGGAAACATATTAAAGATGTATGTAATCAAATTGATATGTTTGTTATTTCTGCCTTTTTTTGTCATGTTTTAACATCCTTTCTCATTATAAAATTATATATATATATATATATATAAAACTCACATATAATTCTAGTGTTCTTATTCTGTTTAATAATTTCAGTCTTTTAGGAATTTCATTGATTTATATTTCTCAAAATCAAAATAATTCTGTGGTCATTTTTATCCAAAATATTTATGCAGTATTCCATTATTTTCTACTGATTTGAACTGTAACATTTATCATATTTTTCTGCTTATCTAGCTCTATTCCTGAGGTTTGTCTGCTGACAATTTATATTGTTTATTACATCCATGGGACATTGTTTTAAAAAAAAAGTAACATATTTTAATATCTAACAGTATAATTTTTTATCACTCTACTTTTGTAAAATAAAATTTAAAATCATTTTGTCAAGTTCTAAAGAAAATGCTACTTTCATTTCATAGGAATCACATTAAATTTATATATTAATCCTGAGAGAATAGGCACAAATATAATATTGAGTCTTCCAAACAAAAATATGAAATTTAATCTTCATTTATCCATTAACTCAACTCTCAGTAAAGTATTTAAGGTCCCAATAACAAGTAAGTTTCTTAGTTTTGATTAACATACCATAATTATAAAAAATGTTAACATTAAAGGAAGCTGAATGAAAGACATATATTGGAATTTTGTATTAAACTTGCAAGTTTTCTGTAACTCTAAAATAATTCCAAAATAAAATTATACTAAAACCACTAGATTTTTGTTGTTTCTGTTTATATCCACTTAATGAGTGTTTTTAATCATACGTTTCAGTAGACTTCAGGTGAATTTCATGATGGTGGAAGCTAATGAATGACCTTCCAACCACATCTTTACTCATTGTTTCCAGAAACTTGTATATCAACCAGAAAACCTCAGTGGGAAACAGATAATCACTCGGACAAACAGGTTTCTTAGAATTCTTCCTTTCCTTCTTTCTTGTTCTCCTCCCATCTTACGAACTTATCCAGGTAAGTGGATTTTCAAGATGTGGAAAAGGTGGAGAAAGCTCTGTCTTGCTAATGCACAGTGATGCTGCAAACACCCTTCATGCCCCAGATGTAATCAAAAGACATGGAGACACAGGCCTTAGTGAAGATTGCTCAATAAATAAGTTATGGTCAGAAGTTACCTTTGGTAGCTGACAGGCCCAGGGTCACTGAGTTGGGTAAGCCAGCTCATTTCGGTTCTGCACATTGACCTTGATCACTCCTTGTCTAAACTATGATACTGTAACACAATTATAAAAGGGACAAACCTAGAGACAGGCATTATACACTAATTCTGACACTTGCATGTGTTAGCCGCTCAGTCATGTCCTATTCTTTGTGACCAAATGGACTGCAGCCCACCAGGCTCCTCTGTCCATGGGATTTCCCAAGCAAAAATATTAGTGTGGGTTGCCATTTCCTTCTCCAGAGGATCTTCCCAACCCAGGGATCAAACCTGGGTCTCCTGCACTACAGGCATATTCTTTACCCTCTGAGCCACTGGGGAAGTCCATATAATTTGTAAACTACTCAACATCTCTATGAAAAAAAAAAAATCTCTATGCTTCAGTTACTTCATCAGTGAACTTTGGTTGCTCATTCACATCTCTTGCCTTTGTCCATATGCATTTGTACCTTAATTTTTTCAAACTGTATATTGATTTATTCAAATATATAATGAGAGGTGATAATGATATAGCTTTTGTTCTAGATGCTGGAGATACACTGGTTTCTTTTACAGGCCCTAGACTGAGTTACTTGGTGACAGAAAGCAATTTTTACTTATTTTGCTAGTAAATATTTAACAAAATAATTCTAGCAAATATTTAGCAAAATAATTCCCTGGGCAACTATAGTCTCATATATTCTACAGCTGCTGAGGTTTCCCCACAAAGTGAGAGGTAGCCTATCCTTTTCCACTATCCAAGAAATCCTGAAGTCTCAAGAAATTCCATTTGTTGTTTCAGAACATATTGAAGACAAAGATTTGAGGGGAGAAGGAAGCTGTCTTCAAGAGGTGCTATTTTTATTACCTTTCTAACACTCTCTGCCATAAAGTAGAGAAATACTAGCATCTAGTAGAGTTGTCATGGCAGAAAGGTCTGATATTCTCTAAAGATTATACTTGAACCCATGGGAATGTATCTAGGAAATGAGAATATTGGCCTGTTGCGAGCTTCATACAAAAAACTGCAGAGGCCAAGATCATGTTTGCTTAAACCGTCAGGAAATTCAGATGGAAGGGACAGTGCTACCATGTCTGAGTGAAATACAGTACCTCCTCCTCTGGGTTTGTGGACTCAGGATGCCCAGTCTTCAGTATTTATTATCAACATGACATGTGCTCCACTGATTGGTGTTCCTCTGGGTTGCTTTAGCCCCATGTGCTGTATTCTCTTGGCAGCTATAGTTATATAAATGGCTCTGGGCTAGGAACACAGTTCTTTGTTAAGAGAGATATTCACAAATTAAAGGAAAAGGCTAAAGACACACCAGCCCCTAACATAGATCTCCTTTCCAATGCATTCAGGAGAACTAAAAGATCTAGGGGGAAGCAAAAAGAGACCTGTGGATTGTTCTAGGTTGAAACCCACAACTTTAAGTTTGCCCAATTCTAGAAATCTTTATACATTTCATCCTTCAAGAGAGAAACCTTCTTGAGCATACATCATGCACTCAGAAAATAAGTTCATATGAGATTTGACAAGCTTTAATATGTAGTTCCCATTAGCATAATTTTTGAAATCATAAGTAAATATGCATGTGTTTTAGAAATTTATATTGCCTATCTAGAGGACAGTTTTTCACCTTTAAAGATTCGATTTCTTCCCCTCCTGTTCTTCACCCTGGTCTGCACTCACTGTCACTGATGATTTTCTTTTGTGCCACATGTGGGCCTTCTATGGAAAACTATTAGGGAACTTTTAAAACAAATTACAATTATTCGTTTATCTGTTTATCTCTTCCATTAGATAATGAAACACACTGAACACAGTATATTCAGTCCTGGAACACAGTGAGCAGCAAATAAATGGCTATGAATTTACTAATGAACCATACTTTATTGGTTAGTAGGTATGATTAATGAGGAAATACTAAAATATGTCATTTTTTTAAAAAAATCTTTTCAATTCTAGAATCATTGCAGAAGTTGATGCAAAGTTGGAAATTTTTCTACTTAAAAAATCACAAAATAAGATTATTTTTAGTAATTATGGTAAGAGTTAAAGAAAGTGAAATGAAAATATTCATTATTTTAATTTTTATTGTTTTAATTTTTAGAGTTAATATTTGAATGTACCCTGAACTGTGATTTTTTTTCTCATTTCAGTTAGATGTATTATATTTTAAGTGAAGAGTTAATAGCAACAACAACTGACAAAACTTGAAATTGAGGAGTATTAAAGTTACCATAATAAATATTTCCTTTCAAACTTATAAGAATGTTTTGTGATGGTATTTTTTAAGAAGCCTATGCTAGTCATTCTCATTGAAATGTAATTTATTTCATAAAGGTGTACTTTGGTCTGGCACTTACAGTGATTTAAAAGGAAAAAGAGTATAATACATGATCGCATTTTACACTGGAGCTTAATTTATGTGGAAATCAAGGGAGAGACTCCCAAGAACCCTTTGGTTTTTTTGTACAAATACCAAGTTACCTAAATACTGGCACACAGGACAGAAATAGCTGTGTATTTATCCTGTAATTATATGTAACTTAACCTTATAATTAAAGGAACAACAATTGCCATGTACACAAAGTGCACTTACAGGAAATAAAAGCACTGTAAAATAAAGCAATTACAGAAATAAACTATATAATTAAAAAATCTCTTAAGGCAGCAACAAGACTTGCCCAGCTAATTCTGAAAGCTGCAGGATAGTTACTCTAGATGCATTATCCTGTAGTTTACAAAGAATAGAAGATGCATCTTTTTCAGAAGCATGTTCTCTGGAAAAGAACACAAACAAGCTAAAACCTTTCATTTGTTCCCAGAGCTCCTATACCCACCCTGTTTGGGAAGAGACTGAAGTTAGAAGAGCATTCTGAACACTAACGTCCAAATGCATTTTTTATAATAAGTGATGATTCAAAGCAGACCTATCCATTGGCATTGGGAAAAACAGTGTCTCTTTTTAAAGGCTCATCCCAGTAAGTACTATGTCACTTTTCCAAAAAAAAAAAAAAAAAAACTCAAAAGTAGTTGGACAGATATTTCTCTTTCTGAGAGCCATATATATTTGCTCCTGTCTACCCTTTGTTCCAAATATGCATACAAGGACTGAGTAAGATTCAGGGAAGAACTTGTATGTGGTTCTCACCAACTTTCACTATAGTTTCTCCAGAAGGATCTTCTATTTCTATTTGTTTACTTTTTTGCAACTGTTTTTAATTGCATCCTCTTTTGTGGGAAATAAGATCTTATAAAGCCTTACTAATTAACCTCATATCACAGATAATGCACATGGAGTATCAAAAATGACTTCTGAGTTTCTGACTTATGCAACTGAGTTGATATAAAGGCCAGTCACCAAGACAAAAACTACTGATTAGTGTGGAATATGGTGAGCTTAGTTTGGACCTGTTGGATTTGAAGCTGTTTCAGAACTCACAAATGATATCTTAATGTACACATATGAACTCCACAGATAGATCAAGGATATAAAGGATAATGGAAGTCATGAGTGTGGGTAAGGTTTCCTAGAGAGAGAGAGCACATTGTGATAAAGCCAGGTGTAAGACAGGCTGTGCAACAGTGACGAGGGCTGAAGGGATGAGGCAGCCACAGAGACTGAAAAAGAAATGATCAGTCTGGTAGGAAGAAACGCAAGAGAGCACAGGGCCAAAAATGCTAAGGAGAGGCGGTTCTTCCAAGAAGGCAGTAGAGTCAACAATGTTAAATGCTCCTGAGGCATAAAGGGATATGAGAACTGAAAATTACCTTTTGGGTTTAGTTTCATAAAGGACATTGATGACTGAAAGAAGTCACCAATGACAGTGGAGCTTTACAGTACTTTTGTGAATCAGAGGACTTTTAAACCCAGGGTGCAAAACCCACAAGGCAATGTACCCCTTTGAGGCAGACCCTGATGGAGAAGGAGGGCTCATCCAGACAAACATCCCATTTTCCACATCTGATCAGTGTAACTGGAAAAGTCATAGTAAGGGGTTGAGGGAAGATCCAGATGGGTTTCTGAGTCTGATTAGAAGAATCTTTTGGACCCATGACCCCAGCTGGGCTGACATCCAGAGCCTCCTCAATGTACCCCTAACAAGGAAAGAAAAAGTCCTGATCTTTTCAAAAGTCAGAGAGGAAGCAAAGAGACCACTGAAGCCAAGTGAAACCACCAAGACAATGGAAGACAGAGGCTGACCCATTATAAAAATATGATCCTAAATGGCACCCAGGCAGCAGGAAGGAAACCTGTTGATTGGAATAAAATAAAGGAAATCAATCAGGAACCAACAGAATACACTTCAGCATGCCTAGAGCAGAGAGTGTCTCTCAGTGTATACCATTTCTGACCCAGAGTCATTGGAAGCAAATGGCAATCCTGAGGTTATATTTCACTTCTCAAAGTGCCTCTGACATTAGAGAAATTTCAGACACTGGAAATAGGACCACATACCCCATCCTCTTGCCTGACTGAGGTTTTCTATTATTACTATGATGATGATGAAGAGAATGCTAAGTGGCTCAGTAGTGTCAGACTTGTTGCTACCCCATGGATTGTAGCCCGCCAGGCTCTGTTGTCCTTGAAATTTTGCAGGCAAGTACTGGTGCAGGTTGCCATTTTCCCCTCCAGGTAATCTTACCAACCCAGGGATAGAACCCAGGTATCTTGTATTGCAGGAGGATTCTTTACCACTGACCCACCAGGGAAGCCCCTGGAGCACAACTGTATAGAAACCATAGATATAGAAACCATAGATATAATCTATTCCAGTCTCCTTGACTTAGGAAGTGAGCCTCTCCTAAATGCTGAGGATGAATGGCTCAGAGACAGGAACAGTTGCTGAAAGAGGAAAAGGGGCTGGAGGGATACTTTAGCTTCCCAGACCCAAGTTATAGAGGCACAGAGCCTATTCCTGGGGACTTCAGCCCAAAAGGTCGAAACCCAACCAACCCTAGGGCTTGGTTGGGACAGGAAAGATCTTAAATGTTCATATAGCCTCCCAGTATGTGTTTGCCATCCTACACATATAGGCCTGTTTAGAAAGAAAGGGATAAGCTTAGTTCTTAGAATAAACCAGTGAAACATGGCTAAAACATGTTGGGTTTCCTAGAAGCAGTGCAGCTTCTGAAAAAAAGCAGCATTAATTCACCATAGGGATCATCAAAAAGGGAATATGGAGTGACTAAAGGGAAACGACCAAGCAGACACACCTTCCGAAAGGGTCAGTAACTTGGCAATTACTCCTTGTTCCTAAGAGACCAGATTCATCAATTACCCCCCAGTCTATACAAAGGAAAAGTATGGGGCTTCAATAGAGATCCGGGGGGTCATGAATGGCTAATTAATGAACATGGGAAATTATTTTCCCAAACTGCAGCTTGTCAACCCATCAGGGAATGCATCAAGGAACTCACTATGGGAAGGAAGCCCTGTAAAATGGATTAGTTAGTCATACTAATTCCTGGCATGTAAAGCTAGTTGAGGTATGCCCCATATGCACCTGATCAACCCCAACAACAGACCCCTCAGAGGATCCCAGATTAGATCCATCCAGACCAAAGATGGATCCTGAGGAAGGCTGGCAGACTGGTTGCACTATCATGCTCAGAGCATCAGGCAACTTCAGGTGTTCCAGTGCTATGGACACAATTTCAGGATGGGTAGATGCTTTCCCTAGTAGAACTAAAATAGCAGCTGAAGTGGATAAAGTATTACAAATAGAGACAATTCCCAGGTTGGTACTCCCAGGATCCCTACAAAGCAATAACTCAACATTCCTGCCTCCCGCCTCAAGTGACAAAAGGGATAAAAGATGCCCTGGACATAATTGGCCCTTGCACTCAGCCTGGAGACCCTAATTGTTGAGGAAAGTAGAGAGATTGAATCAGACCTTGAAAGGAACCTTAGTCAAACTATGCAAGGAGACTCAAGGAAATCAAATTGTTACTTCCAATTGTCCTGCTCTGCATGTGGTTAGCTCCAAGAGATAAGTTAAAGTTAAATGACTTTGAACTTATGTATGGTAGACCCTTTCCCCAAGAAGTTTCACCTTCATCTCCTTGAAATGGAACAACTTCACGTATGCCTTCTAGGTGTGTGCCCTCCAGGTAGGAGAAACCATGAAAGTGTGAATTTCACAGAATATGGCAAGCAGGTGCTACCAGCACCCATCAAGCTGGCTCCCCACCCCTTCTAGCCAGAAGACTGAGTGAATAAAAAAACCTGGAAAACAGGCAGCCTACAAGACCAACTCACTTCTAAGTGGAACAGGCCCCCTGGGTGATCCTAACCACCCACTCAGCCCTTAAGTTACAGAGGATGACTTGGTGGGTACATCACACCTGAATGAAGGGGTCCCAGAGCCCCAATCTCCAGAGAGACAACCTGGGACAACAAACTTCCTTGACTACTCATGTGAATCTCTCTCTGATACGTGAATCAGACAGATCAAAAGGCAAAAACACAGCTAAAAAGTGTAACCTGGATGCCCCAATAAGACCCTAGAATCATTATATTCACAGGGGTGCTAGTAACCTTGGTCAGGGAATATTGTATGGAACAGTACAGGTAACAAATACTATAACCATAGAAAAGGTAACCATTACCATGGTGACAGTGGCCCAGGAGATCAACCTTGACTTCACTACGTTAACTAACTAATATTGTCCTGGGTAACCAAATTGCCCTACATAACCTGTCAACTGAGGGCCACAGAGAGGGGCCTGAGCACCAGCCAACATTTTATGCTATTGGCCTTATTGAAGAAAGTGCAGACAGACTTCTGGGAAAAGCAAATTGTCCTGAGAAACCAGGTGGCCTAATCTAGCAGAACAAATTTGGAGTGGGGTAAAATGGGCCCTGCTTCCCAGGTGGCTCAGTGGTATCTGTCTGCAATGCAGGAGACACAGGAGATGCAGGTTTGATCCCTTGGTAGGGAAGTTCCCTTGGAGAAGGAGATGGCAACCCACTCCAGTATTCTTGCCTGGGAAATATTGTGGACAGAGGAGCCTGGCGGGCTATAGTCCATGGGGTTGCAAAAGAGTCAGACACAACTGAGAGACTAAACAGCAAAAACAACAAATAAAAGGGGCCTCCTTGGCATCACTTACTTTGTATTGATACCTTTTCCTGGGCCACTTAATGACCATAATTATCTTGCCAATATTTGGGCCCCACATTCTATATTGTCTGCTGTCCTTTGTCTCCAAAAGTTTAAGAATCTATAAAACTCCAAATGGTGGTCACTCAGGAATAGGAACCGGAGAAGGCAATGGCAACCCACTCCAGTACTCTTGCCTGGAAAATCCCATGGATGGAGGAGCCTGGTAGGCTGTAGTCCATGGGGTCGCTACGAGTCAGACACAATTGAGCAACTTCACTTTCACTTTTCACTTTCATGCATTGGAGAAGGAAATGGCGACCCACTCCAGTGCTCTTGCCTGGAGAATCTCAGGGGCGGAGGAGCCTGGTGGGCTGCCGTCTATGGGGTCGCACAGAGTCGGACACGAACGAAGTGAGTTAGCAGCAGCAGCAGGAATAGGAATGGATAGGGCTGAGGTCCAGTGACTATCAAATGAATCTAAAGGCAGTTGAGAGGTTCTGCTCCTCTCCCCAGGGTGAGGATGATGCCCAAACTCATAGGAAGCGGTTAGAGAAGATGCACCTGTGCTCCTCAGCACCCCTCCAAAGGAAGGAGCAGGACAAGGGGCAGAGGAGGGATTTCTCACTGCCAAAGCCTGTCAACTAAAAAAAAAGATGTAGAACTTGAGAGTTGCAAGCTAAGTTTTATCTGGGGCAAAATGAAGATTGCAGCCTGGGAAGCAGTGTCTCAGATAGTTCTGAGACTGCTCCAAAGCAGCAGTGGAGGGAAATCAATATATAAAGTTTTGGTGAAGGGGGAGTTCAATACCATGAAGTACTCATTTTACAAAAGCTTTTTTGCTATTCATGAGTATCTGATGTCACCATGAAGGGATTTAGTGCTTCTCTAGATGTGAGGAGATGCAAGGATTGAGATTAAAAAAATCTGTTCCTAAAAGCATCAAACTATCTGGCTCAGAGGGTAAAGTGTCTCCCTACAATGCGGGAGGCCTGGGTTCGATCCCTGGGTCAGGAAGATCCCCTGGAGAAGGAAATGGCAACCCACTCCAGTATTCTTGCCTGGAAAATCCCATGGTCGGAGAGGCCTGGTAGGCTACAGTTCACGGGGTCGCAAAGAGTCTGACACGACTGAGTGACTTCACTTCACTCACATCTAAAGATCTGTCCCACCAGATTCCCTGAAGCACGCTCCTCACTCCACCCTGAACCCCCTCAGGGGTTGTTGAAGGTCAACAGCTATAGCAGCATGGGGTTCAAACTCCACGGCAGATGGCAAATGCCTTTGTCGTTCAGTCGTCAGCAATGTTCTTGGTAAGTGCCAATTTGTAGTTGGCAAGCCCATGGACAATACCCAGGAAATAAAAATAGAATCGAAAAATAAAGTCTAACCTTTTTTTTCTTCCTTTGTTCTTCCTCTGGTTTCACTTGCTCACGGTGGGCCAAGGGCAGAGGCCTCACACCCAGCACTTAAGACCAGCAATCCTTGTGTGAAAAAGCCATGCAGACACCAACATCTCAGCTTGGAGGGGCCTTGTACAGAAGTGCTGCGTGAGCACTTGGATTCAGGATGGCCACTGCAGGCCTCAGCCCCATGAGAACTCGGCCTTCTTCCCGCGAGAACAGCTCCATAAAGCTGCCCTGTCCATGAGCCTCAGGGCTCTAGAGCGCAAGCTCATACCTGTCCACTCTTTGCTTTGTTTAATCACTAAGTAGGGTCCGACTCTTTTGCAATCCCGTGGATTGTAACCTGCTAGACTCATCTGTCCATGGGCTTTTCCTGGCAAGAATACTAGAATGGGTTGCCATTTCCTTCTCCAGGGGATCTTCCAGACCCAGGGATCAAACCTGAAGCTCCTGAATTGGCAAGCAGGGTCTTTACCATGGAGCCCCCAGGGAAGCCCATTTAATCAAAGACTAAACTTCCCTTTGCTTCTGAACCAAATTCAGGTCCTTTCCTATTGGCATGAACAGTGTCGGGCCGAAGAACGCTTTTGGGGGACTGAACCAGGAGAATGAGTAACAACCTCACTGTTCAGAAACCCGTTGAGTGATAGTTACCCATTTAGTATCAGATCACTGATAAAAAAATAACATGCTATTCTTTGAGTAGTTATTTTGAAAGACTTTTTAGCAACAGGCATTTGAAAATAGATATATATGCATTCCAAGCAGCATAATATATTCTGCCTTAGTATTCATACGATTTGTATTCTGCTTGCCATCACTCTCTGATCCATGACATTTGAATCACAACTTTAGACTTAGTTTAACTTGTTTTAATTGACTTTTTAAAAATAAGCAAAAATGTTTAAATTTTTAAAAACTGGTATGTTTATTTATTTTTTTTCCTTTTGACCCAATGTAAAAAGAAAATGGAAACAAAATATAAATAAATGTCTATTTCCTTTAAACATTTTTGAAACCCTTTCATCTTCTGTGCCTGTTTTTGTCATTTATCTATTACACCGAGTATATCATCATGTTCTTTTCTTATATCCCATTATTCAATAAGTCCCTTGTTGTGGAAGCGAAGGCACTACCTCTTGCTCCTAATGATATCCCTTTCAAAACCTAACATAGAACCTTGAACATTTTAGAGATTTCATAAATACTTTGTAAATAAAAGTGATAGAAATAGAAGTATAGGATTTTTCACTCTACTAAGCACACATAATTTGCATTTCAATTAATTTAACATGTGGTTATAACTTTTGCTGATTTAAAGCCTTTGAGTAGCATGCCTACAGTCCCAGGGAACACTCATTCTTTCAAAGATATTCTTCAGTTTTCTACTCTGAACAGATACTATGACAAAGAGGGACGGAATCTTTGTCCTCGCTGGAGTAAGACCTCAGAGGTGTCCCCTTTTAAGTGAAGTTTAAAGCAATTGACTCTTTTTCTTTTACAGGAAGAGTATGCCTCCTTCAGAACTCTTGGAACTAACAGATTTTATTTTTCTCTTATTTTGTTTCACTTTATTTTATGGTTATGAGTTCCTGTTCACACTCTGTCCCAGGCTTCTGACTCAACAATGACTTCCAGCAGATTTATAATAGTTGTCTTCCTCCATCCCCACCCTTTTTCTAGGACTCTATATTCCAATAAGTTGTTGGGAATGGGGTGTTTATTGTTCAGTCACTAAGTCCTGTCTGACTCTTTGTGACCCCTATGGACTGCAGCACACCAGGCTCCTCCATCCTTCACTATCTCCCAGAGTCTGCTCAAATTCCCATCCATTGGGTCAGTGATGCTATCTAATCTTCACATTCTTTGCTGCCTCCTTCTTCTGCCTTCAGTCTTTCCCAACAATGAGAATTCCCAGGATTGGGGAAGAGGAGGACTAATTCTTTCCATCATGAGAGATTCTTTTCAATTTCTAGCATACTGATCCACCAAGTATGCCTCTCTCACCCAAAGAGGCAGTTTAGTGAGTTGGGGAGAGAAAAACCCTTCCAACTCCCTGCCATGTCCCTCCCCACAGGGTTCCCCAGGTTGTCAAGCAACCATTGGATGAAGAGGTTTGGCTCAGTTACTCTATGCTGTGATGCAGAGGCACTAGACAGCCTGGGTGTGTCTAGTACTGATTTTGATTAGGTGTGCTGACTTGTCTAATTTGGGGGAGCATTGCTCAGAAATACTGCCCACATTAGACTCATGCTTATCAAATGTTATTATTCAGTCACTCAGCAGTGCCTAACTCTTTGCGACCCTATGGACTGTAGCATGCTAGGCTTACCTGTCCTTCACCATCTCCCAGAGATAGTTCGAACTTGTCTCCATCGAGTCAGTGATGCCATCCAACCATTTCATCCTCTGTTTTCCCCTTCTCCTTCTGCCTTCAGTTTCTCCCAGCATCAGGACTTTTTCCAATGAGTTGGCTCTTTGCAACATGTGGCTGAAATATTGAAATTTCAGCTTCAACATCAGTCCTTCCAATGACTATTCAGTACTGATTTCCTTTAGGATTGACTGGTTTGATCTCCCTGCAATCCAAGAGACTCCAAGAGTCTTCAACATCACAGTTCAAAAGCATCAATTGTTCAGTGCTCAGCCTTCATTATGATCTAATTCTCACACCCATAACATGACTACTGGAAAAACCAAAGCTTTGACTAGATGGACCTTTGTTGGCAAAGTAATGTTTCTGCTTTTTATATGCTATCTAGGTTTCTCATAGCTTTTTTCCTAAGAAGGAAGCATCTTTTAATTTCATGGTTTCAGTCACCATCTGCAGTGATTTTGGAGCCCCGCAAAATAAAGTCTCTCACTGTTTCCATTGTTTCCCCATCTATGGACCAGATGCCATGATCTTAGTTTTCTGAATGTTGAGTTTTAAGCCAACTTTTTCACTCTCCTCTTTCACTTTCATCAAGAGGCTTTTTAGTTCCTCTTCACTTCCTGCCATAAGGGTGGTGTCATCTGCATATCTGAGGTTATTGATATTTCTCCCAGCAATCTTGATTCCAGATTGTGCTTTGTCCAGCCCAGCATTTCACATGATGTTCTCTGCATATAAGTTAAAAAAGCAGGGTGACAGTATAAATCCTTGACGTACTTCTTTCCCGATTTAGAAACAGTCCATTGTTCCATGTCCAGTTCTAGCTGTTACTTCTTGACCTGCATATAGGTTTCACAAGAGGCAGGTAAGGTGGTCTGGTATTCCCACCTCTTGAAGAATTTTCCACAGTTTGTTGTGATCCACATTGTCAAAGGCTTTAGCATAGTCAATGAAGCCCCAGTTCTTTGACATTGCCCATCTTCGGGACTGGAATGAAAACTGACTTTTCTACTCCTTTTCAATATCACCTTCATAATTGTGCTTTTCAATATCACCTTCATAAAGGTGGCCTATGCTAAAGTCCTCTTTTTAACAGTTCCTACTTCCCAGGTGACACTAGTGGTAAAGAATATACCTGCCAATTCAGGAGACACAAGAGATGGATTAGATCCCTGGATGATGAAGACCCCCCTGGATGAGGGCATGGCAACCCACTTCAGTATTCTTGCCTGGAGAATTCTGTGGACAGAGGAGCCTGGCAGCTACAGTCCACGGAGTCACAAAGAGTTGGATAGGACTGACATGACTCAGCATGCAGGCATACTCAGGGAGGGGGAAAAAGGGCCTTATTCACTCTTCTCTCAAAGTATCAATGAGTATAAACTTGAAGTGGAGACTGGTATCTTCTCTGATATGACAATCTTTTATTTCCAAGGGTGCTGTAACAGATCCTTAAATCCCCCAGTCTTTATTTAATTTCAAAATTTGAGAATTTTTTTGAAAGAACTCTCATACAGTCCATATTCTTATTTTTTTTTCTGCCTACATGGTCAAGTATTCTTTTTTTTTTTTTGCTTTTGATTACAACATTTCAAATACAAGAAAGTGTAAAGAGCATAGTTATATCTTTAAAGTTACAAAAAGTTCATAATTCAACTTTGCATGTTCTTTTAAAAAATTTGTGGCTTTTCTTTAGTAATAAACATGCTATAAATGATGACAGCAGCTGTGCTGAAAGTCAGTGAAGTCATCATTAGAAGAAATGAATGAGAGAGAGGGAAGGATAAAAAGATGCAAGAATCAAGTACTTAATCTTTATCCACCAAAAGCCACTTCCTCAGCCTTAATGGATGTTAAGTCCAGCTCAGCCCAGCAAACGCAGTACATTAAGGAGGGCCGTCTGCCTAAGGAAAATTTTCTATTCCAATTACAACTGCACTCTCTCAAAATTCAACCTCTATGACATTTTTCATGTATGGAAAGTAATATTTCTATCAAATATTATAGCACTATGTTGGTGACATTAGCAGGAAAAATGGCATTAGCTAGATAAAATGAGTAAGGATATTTGGGCAAAATTAAAATAATAATAGGTTAACATATTTTACTGATAAAAATAAAATAGTGCATGTTATTTTTATTAAAAATAAGGATTAAAAGCAGATCCAATTCTGACTCACAAAATTCATTAGGGAACTATTCTTAGGTTCAGTTTCTTTTTTATTTTTTTAAAATTTATTTTAATTGGAGGCTAATTACTTTACAATATTGTGGTGGTTTTTGCCATACATTCACATGAATCAGCCATGGGTGTGCATGTGTTCCCCATCCTGACCCTCCCTCCCACCTCCCTCCCCATCCATCGCTCAGGGTCATCCCAGTGCACCATCCCTGTGCATCTTGTCTCATGCATCAAACCTGGATTGACGATCCATTTCACATATGATAATATACATGTTTCAATGCTATTTTCTAAAATCATCCCACCTTTGCCTTCTCCCACTGAGTCCAAAAGTCTGCTCTTTACTTCTGTGTCTCTTTCGCTGTCTTGCATATAAAGTCATCATTACCATCTTTCTAAATTCCATATATATGTGTTAATATACTGTATTGGTGTTTTTCTTTCTGACTTACTTTGCTCTGTATAATAGGTTCCAGTTTCATCCACCTTATTAGAACTGATTCAAATGTATTCTTTTTAATAGCTGAATAATATTCCATTGTGCATATGTACCACAGCTTTCTTATCCATTCATCTGCCAATGGACATCTAGGTTGCTTCCATGTCTTAGCTGTTATAAACTGTGTTGGGATGAACATTGGGGTACACGTGTCTCTTTCAATTCTAGTTCCCTCAGTGTGTATGCCCAGCAGTGGAATTGCTGGGTCATATGGCAGTTCTATTTCCAGTTTTTTAAGGAATCTCCACACAGTTCTCCATGGTGGCTGTACTAGTTTGCATTCCCACCAACAGTGTAAGAGTTAGGTTCAGTTTCTTTTAAAACACAAATCTTTTTATATTTTATATTTCAAAATTCTAGACCTGTTTCCCTGGAATCTTCCACTGTCTACACTACAGTAGATTTTTGCTTTATATATATGAATGTTTACACATAAAAACTATACTTGTTCTTTAAAGAAAGACATGACATGGTTAAAATCTCTTTTTTAGAAAACTATGGTTAGTACAAGGATTTTTTTTTTCCTTTGAGGTTTTGTGTAACTTATGTCTTAAATTTTAGTAAATGGTCCTAATTATGGTTTAGCTTAATAAAAAAAAATTAAATAAAGATCCCATTTGAAGCTAAATTCTATAGCTTCAATTCTAAGCAACTATATCTATTAAATATCTGGTTTACCCTAGTCCTAGTCTGATGTGGATTGCAGAAGCAACTAATATAAAGTCCCTGACATCCTAAAGAAATGTGTGTTTTCAAGGAAGTGGTTTACATTTGCCCCTCTCTCCCCACACAGACACACACAAAAGGGAAATGAAGAAATTAAAATGTTATATTTACAAACAAAAGATTGAAAGAGATTATAATAGGAGGATGTGACTTCCCCCTATGGAAATCAGAAAAGGAGGTAGGGTTCCACATTGCCTAACTGCACAGATAGGTAAAATCAGAGGGGAAAAAAAATGTCCAGCAGATTTGTCATATGGGAAGGCATTGGTGAGCTACGCTGGATCAGATGCAGTGTCTTTGGGAGGGAGTCAGGAAGAAGCCAGGTTTAAATAGGTCAAAATATGAACAACTCATAAAAAGTAGGAAAAAAAATAATAGCTATAGAAATTGCTTAGGGCAAGAATATGAAGATTGCAAATGATGGGCAAAGGAGACTAGATTTCTTGGTGAAGAATGGGTTGTCATGGAAGATCTATGCAAAAAAGGTTTACTTTTTTTTTTCTTTTTAACTTTTTAAATTAAGCTTTATTTAGAAGTAGTT
Source organism: Cervus elaphus (assembly GCF_910594005.1). Classification (NCBI taxonomy): domain Eukaryota; kingdom Metazoa; phylum Chordata; class Mammalia; order Artiodactyla; family Cervidae; genus Cervus; species Cervus elaphus. The sequence continues at coordinate 42,184,456 of NC_057835.1, read as the reverse complement.
GATATACAACATTGTGTAAGCTTAAGGCAAGATGATAATTACAATATGATAATTACAATATGATAATTTGGTCACATTATATTGTGAAGTGATTACCACAATAAAGTTAGTTAACTCATGCTTTCATATACTTACCATTTTATTCTGTTATTGTTATGGTGAGCATGTTTGATATCCACTCTCCCCTGGTGGCTCAGAAGTAAAGAATCCACCTGCCAACGCAGGATACACAAGAGACATGGATTCGATCCCTGGGTTAGGAAGATTCCCTGGTGAAAGAATTGGCAACCCATTCCAGTACTCTTGCCTGGTAAATCCCATGGACAGAGAAACCTGGCAGGTTAGAGTTCATGGGGTTGCAAAGAGTTGGACATAACTGAGTAACTAGAACAACAAAAACTCCTAGCAACATTCAGGCAAACAATACATATTTTTAACTGTAGTCACTATCCTGTATATTGCATCCCCAGAACTTATTTCTCTTCTAACTGGATTTTTATACCTTTTGAACGACATCTTCTCATTCTCTCTACTCATTAGCCCCTGGCAATCAACAATCTAATCTGTGCTTCTAGGTGTTCAACTTTTATAGATTCCACATTTAAGAAAGATAATACAGTATTTGTCTTTCTCTGTCTGACTTATTTCATTTAGCATAATGCCTTCAAAGTTTATGCATGTTGTCCAAAAAAGCACCATTTCCTTTTTTTTCTGGATAAATAAAATACATAAATATATATTATACATATTTATATAATTTTGTGGTTATATGTGTGTGTGTGTGTGTATTCATTGGAAGGACTGATGCTGAAGCTGAAGCTCCCATACTTTGGCCACCTGATGCAAAGAGCCAACTCATTGGAAAAGACCCTGAAGCTGGGAAAGACTGAGGGCAGGAGGAGAAGGGTCTGACAGAGCATGAAATGGTTGAATGGCTTTACCAACTCAATGGACATGAGTTTGAGCAAACTCCAGAAGATGGTGAAGGACAAGGAAGCCTGGCCTGCCGCAGCTCATGGGGTGGCAAAGAGCTGGACATGACTTAGAGAATGAACAGCAGCAACAATACATACGCTCACAGACAGACACACACACACACACATATATGTATGTGTGTGTGTATGTATGTATTCTGTTCTCCCTGGTGACTACACAAATCGATATTCTAAGAATGGCACACAAAGTCACCCTATTCTCCACATCCTTGCTCTCCTTATCCCCTGTCTTTTTGAAGAGAGCCATTCTACCAGCAAGAGGTGATACCTCATTGCAGTTTTGATTTGCATTTCTTGGCTGATTAGCAAAGCTGAGTTCCTTTTCAAGTATTTACTAACCATTCCTATGTCTTCTAAAGAAAAATGTATAAACACGTCCTTTGCCCAAGTTTTAGTCAGAAACTGTTTTTGAGGGCTGGTCGCGAAGAGTGGGACACGACTGATCGACTTCACTTTCACGTTTCACTTTCCTGCACTGGAGAAGGAAATGGCAACCCACTCCAGTGTTCTTGCCTGGAGAATCCCAGGGACGGGGGAGCCTGGTGGGCTGCCGTCTATGGGGTCGCACAGAGTCGGACACGACTGAAGCGACTTAGCAGCCGCAGCAGCAGCAGCAGTATTATATGAGTTCCTATATATTTTTTATATTGGTGCCTTATCAGATATATGGTTTGAATTTTTTTTTCCCCCATTTGGTAGGTTACCCTTGCACTTTGATTGTCTCTTATGCTGTAGAGAAGATTGTCAGTTTGATGCAGTCTCGGTTCTTTATTTTTTCCTTTGTGACTTGTGCTTTCAGTATCATTCCATAAAAATCATTGCCAAGACCAGTGTCAAAGAAGTTATTCCCTGTGTATGCTTCTGAGGTTTTTACAGTTTCAAGTCTCATGCTTAAGTCCTTAATCCATTATGAGTTAATTTTTGTGTATGGTATGAAATTCTCTGTTTCTGCTCTGATCTTTGTTATCACCTTCCATCTGATAATTTTAGGATTAGTTTGTTCTTCATTTTTTAGTTCCTTAGTGTGTAAATTTAGATCTTTTTCAACTGTCAGTTTTACTTATTCTGCTTAAAACATATTCTGTAGTTGATACTGAATAGTTGGTTATAGAAGCTGCTATAACAGAAACCAAAAACAGGAGGCCATTGGTATACCAGTTAGAGGATAGCCAGAGAGGAAACTAATATTAGGGTCAGAAAAATGGTAATAATATTCAGTGACAAACATTTGGAAAAATGTTGCCTGTGATAATCTGAAAGACGGCATTGTTGGATATAATTGTTGTTGTTCACTCACTAAGTTGTATCCAACTCTTTACGACCCCATGGACTGCAGCATGCCAGGCTTCCTTGTCCTTCACTATCTCCTGGAGTTTGCTCAAACTCATGTCCATTGAGTGGGTGATGCCATCCAATTATTTCATCCTTTGTTGCCCCCCTCTCCTCCTGCCCTCAACCTTCCCCAGCATCAGGGTCTTTTCCAATGAATCGGCTCTTTGCATCAGGTGGCCAAACTATTGGAACGGTAACTGCAGTATCAGTCTTCCCAATGAATATTCAGGGTTGATTTCCTTTAGGATTGACTAGCTCAAAATTGTTGTATATGTAATTGTCTACATTTGGCTGTGCTTGGCAAGATATTCCAAACACAGAATGATTTCATGTGAAAATTGCCAAGATTGACAGTAAGAATGAGAGGGATAATGATTGTCTTGAATATAGGACCTTAATATTTCCTGAAAAGTATATTGTTTCTATAATCCCAATTAGTGGCAGCTAAAACTGATAATTCTTTGCATATTAATTTCTACTAAGACCTAAGTTTGCAGCAAAGTTTAGAGTAAGAGGTATAGTCTATTCTCTCAAGCTTGATAACCATAAATAACCTCTGAGAGGATAAAGCCTGAAGTCAAGGAACATAACAAGAGAATTTTCTAAAACACCAAAATTTGGGGTAGTCAAGGAACTATACCTACCAAGAGAGTTAGAAGCTTTCACAATGTCTGGCCTGTAAGATCTCAAAATTGCCTTAAGCAAGTATCTATTGTGTATTTGTGTATTCTAGTCCCTCTTTTCTCAATCAGGTTTATAATTATGGTTATCCCTACTCTGCTACACTGTTTTATACTATGTATCTATGTGGTGAGGGTTAAATGGTATTAGCATAAAAGATTCTTGATCTCTTTATTAGAATAACTATACCAGGAGCCACACCCAGAAACAAACTGGACTTCCCTGGCTACCCAAAGGATAAAGAATCTGCCTGCAAAGACCCGGGTTCAATCCCTGGGTCAGGAAGTTCCCCTGGAGAAGGAAATGGCAACCCACTCCAGTATTCTTGTCTGGAGAATTCCATGGACAGAGGAGCCTGGTGGGCTACAGTCCATGGGGTCACAAAGAGTCAGACTTGACTGAGTGACTAACTTTCACTTTCAGACATTGACCTGGATGCAAGGTCTGGGTGGGACCTGTCTCCTTAAGGGAAAACCAGATAAAATGGATATGTAGTGGTCAGAACTGCAGATATTAGAAAGACTGAATCTATGCTCACCGTATGGACATTTTTCTTGTTCTTACTGGGCACATTAATTTGTCAACCACTTTGAATTCGGGCTGAGACTGAGTTATGGCCAATAAAATGCGAGTGAAAGTGATGTATGTTATTTCCATCCCTAACTCATGAAAATCTTCCATTTACAGTTTTCCATGGGCTTCCCAGATAGTGTTAGTGGTAAAGAACCCACCTCTAATGCAGGAGATGCAAGAGAGGTAAGTTCCATCCCTGGGTCAGGAAGATGCCCTGGAGCGGGGCACAGCAACCACACAGTATGCTTGCCTGGAGAATCCCATGGACAAAGGAGCCTGGCAGGCTATGGTCCCTAGGGTGGCCAAGAGTTAGATGTGACTAAAGTGACACATCCAACCTCTAGTGACCTGAGGGCACGTAATGAAGGTGACAATATTCCAAGTGGAAGAAGCCTCCCTATGATATGAAGTAGAACCAGTTGGACTCTCATAGATTATGACATGAGTGTTAAATAAATATTAAACCACTGTGATTTGGGAACTATGAATTATTTTATATTCATTAATAAACAACCTCAAATGTTATTGTCAAGATTAAATTAACACATGCGAAGTATTTAGAAGCATATCTGTATGTTAGTCACTCAATCATGTCTGACTCTTTATAACCCCATGGACAGTAGCCAGCCAGGCTCCTCTGTCCATGGAGTTCTCCAGGCAAGAATACCAGAGTGGGTTGCCATTCCCTTCTCCTGGGGATCATCCTGGCCCAGGGATTGAACCCAGGTTGCCCACATTACAGGCAGATTCTTTACCGTCTGATCCACCAGGGAAGACAATGTCAGCTATTCTTATAACACGCTGTCCAACATGTATATGTGTTTAGATGGAGTGGTTTTCTCTGTCAGACACACCATATTGGTCTCCTCTTCTCTCTTTCATTTCTGATATTAGTAATTTTCTTCCTCTCTCTCTTTATCGTAGTTAGCCTGACTCGAGGTTTGTTTTTTGTTTGTTTCTTCCTTTCTTTTTTGTTTTTTGTTTTTTGACTGCACCATGAGGCATACAGGAAATTAGTTCCCAACCAAGGATTGAACCCATGTCCCCTGTGGTGGAAGTGTGGAGTCCTAACCACTGGACCACCAGGGAAGTCCTGAGAGGCTTAATTTTTTTTTATCTTTTCAAAGAACCAGCTTTTGGTTTCACTAATTTTAACTATTACTTCAAATTTTACTGATTTCTCTCAAATCCTTACTATTCCTTTTTCTTTCTGTTTATTTTGGGTTTAATTTGCTCTCTTTTTCTAGTTTCCTAAGGTGGAAACTTACATCATTGATTTTAAATCTTTCTTCTTTTCTAATATATGCATTGAATGCTATAAAATTCTCTTTATGTCCTGTTTTCACTGTATGCCACAAATTTTGATAAGCTGTTTCTTCATTTTTATTTTATTCAATATAGTTTTAATAACTCTTGATGTTTCTTCTTTGATCCATGTGATTTTTAGAAGTGTGTCATTTAATCTCCACTTGCTTTGAGATTTTTCAGTTATCATTTTGTTATTGATTTATAGCTTAATTCTATTGTGATCAGAGAGCACATATTGTATGATTTCTATTCTTCTAAATTTGTTAAGCTGTTTTATGGCCGGGGATGTGGTATATCTTAGTAAAGGATCCATGTGTGCTTGAGAAGAACATGTGTTTTGTGCTTATTGGATGAAGTAGTATATGTGTGCTATGTGTGCTAAGTCACCTTAGCCCTGTCCAACTCTGTGACCCTATGGATTGTAGCCCTCCAGGCTCCTCTCTCCATGGGATTCTACAGGCAAGAATACTAGAGTAGGTTGCCATGCCCTCTCCAGGAGATTTTCACAACCTAGGGATCGAACCCACATCCCTTACATCTCCTGCACTGGCGGACAAGTTCTTTACCATTAGTGCCATCCAGGGAGCTGAGGCACTATATTTTCAGAAATGAGTTGCCATGGAAAAAATGAGATTTGTGAGTTGTCTTCATTGTCAACTGATCTTATTTAGGAGTGACTTCCAATTCAGGTTCCCCTCTGGTAGAGCACATACAGCAAATAGCATCTAAAAATCAGCAGTTAAGATTGATCGAATGTTCACTATTTTTCTGGTTAGACTGTCTTATTTCCATTGTCATGCTATTCTCTCAACAGTCATATAAAATACATGATATTGTTATTCAATAGATGAATAACACAGGCTTAGAAAGGTTAAACAAGTTTTTTTAAGGTTAAAGAGCTATTAAGTAAAGATCTTGAGTATTGAATAAAGTGTTTGACTCCCAAAGCACTGCTCTGTATCACTAAAACAAGGATATTGGAAATTAGGTCTGTTCTGGTAATTCTGTTTGCTCTTGGGAGATTGGTCAACATGTATGAGCAATTCAGACAGCTAATAAGCAAAAAATTTTCCTATCCTTGGGGAACTCTGGCCTCCTTGACAATAAAAAATTGCTAGGATAAAACCTTTTGTGACAGGAGAATAGTTCTCTGATTTAGCTGCTCCATAAGTTTGGATTTCCAGGACATTGGGTAATCTTAAAGTGAGACACTTAGGCACTTGAGTTGGAATTACCTGGATTATCTAGGCAAAATGTGTTTTGAGCTCTTGGAGACTTAATTACTAGAGCAATTGCACAACCCTCCACTTCAGTGTGGCTCTTTAGACACAGTGACCAAGTAATTGAGGTGGTTTCGTCAAATTGTGGTTTCTCAATTTTACTGTTACTTCTTTTAGACTGAAGTTCCCTTATTGCCATCCTTTATTTTCTAAGATGATAACGTTGATAAGGGTTACGGTCGGTATGTCTAAGTATTGCTTTAAACACCAGTGAACCCCTAATAGTTTTTTCTTCTCCATGAATACAGGAGAAATAATATGTTAATAAAATAAAAACAATAAAAATTTTCATTATAATAGAGATGTCTAGTGGAAAAAAACAAAGAATATTAAGACAGGTATATATAGAATGCCTAATCATGAGATATAATACTGAACATTTTTAAGAAACACTGAAATATTCACACATATATATACTAGTATAATTATAAACTCAAACATGTGTTGTTCTTTAAGGTTTTTGTACTGACATTATAATGGCCATTAAACAGAGTAGCAGAACAAAATGCAAGAAGAAGACATGCTGAAAACCGAAGTAATCAAGAAGCAGCTTAGAAAAAGTAAGTATGACTAGTCAACAAATAAGTTAATGTATGAGTAAAAGTATCAGTATATTGAGTCCCTTTCTCCTCTTAATCATGACTTGAACGGTTCTGCTCAAACTACATCTTTGATATCACATAAGTTTTCAAATGTCAGTGAAAGCACTACTTGGTTCGTGTCACCTACTGTGACTAAATTTGAAAGAAATTATGCTCAGTCTGAGAAAGAGACCTTAGCTGTAGTGACTGGAGTAATGAAATTGCCCAAATAAATTCCTGGAAGAGAAATTACCTTGACAACTGCCCATAAGCTCTTATTTGAAATCTTAAAACCTTAGATTGGGTAGCATCTGGAGGAGCTGCCAGAGTGCTGTGATGAACTTTAATACTGTCATGCATTCAATATAAATATTGTCTGGATTACCCTAATGCAGATGTCTTTCCAAGGCTGCCCTGAGAAATGTTGTCCCTGAGTCTACTCTCAAACACTTTTGAAACCCTTTTTCTTTAAATATTATAAATGATATGATATAGTATATTTCCAAGGAAATAAGATGTAAACAATTCTTACTATAAATGTGATTAGAGCTCTATTACTTACTTTGATATAAAAAAAGGACTTAATCATTTATAATATGCAACTGTGATGACTTACTAATGGTTTCAAAAATTATTAACTACCAACTTTGTGTTAACTGCTGGGTTGAATGCTCCTTGAGATTAAAATATAATAATAATCTAAAAATAGTTTGCCACGCATGTCTTAAAATCTAATTTCTCTATTCTCTTTATTTTGTGTAATTATGTGTGAAAATATGTGTTCTGGTCAGAAGTCCTAGGCTGGGTGGTACCACTTTTTGACTTGGACAAGTAAGTACCACTCAGAATCTCCTCATTCATAAAGTAAATACATCTAAATTAAATTTAATGAATGAATTAGAAAAATAAAAGTTGGGGTTTTTTTTGTTACATTGGAAAATATAATTATCTGTAGGTCAATTTTCGTATCCAAGTATGAACTAAGACTTCACCAAAAGATGTTTTCTTCTTCTAGTTTAATTTCTCTTTATGAATTAAAAATAAAAGGCTGTAAAAGTTTACCAGTGTTATCAATCAGTATAAGGATTGCTGTTACATATTTACCCCAGAAAGAAGAGACAAAATTCTATTTCACTATGAGTGCATGATAGGGTGATTGAAGGATCAGTGACAGAGGAAAATATTATGTCATGCTTTTTTTAACATGAAACATGTTGACAAATTCTGCTTTTGGCTTGATTTGTTTTTTAGTCATCCTTTATTTAAAAATTATTCAGTTTTTACAGTTGAAATTATTGCTATTGATATGCCCTTAGAATAGAATTTGGTTTTTGAGTAGGAAATAATGGAATTTAAAAATCTCAAAGACCTGAAGTGAAAGACAAAATCAGACTGAAAGGGTTTTATTTATTTGAGACATCAGTAATGTTTCATGTTGCTGAAAACTGACTTTATGTTTCTGAAGAAAGCTGACTTTATTTTTCAGAATAAGCAACCACCTCATCACTAAGCAGGAAAAGGCTTCTACACAGACTTCTGGCTGGTTTGCATAATATGAACTGCAATCTTCTTCCTGCTGGTCTATTTCCGAGTTCCCTCAGTTCTCTGAAGAGTTATGAACTTGACCCATGGTCATTACTTGAAGCAAGGTAGTTTGAATGTGTCCACTTCACACCTAAGTGCATCTTCCTCCTTCCACTTATCTCTCTTCTTCTTTTTTTTTTTTTTTTAGCTCTTCTACAATCTTTCCTCCAGTGGTTGTGGTTCAGAATTCTGATGAGATAATCTATGGTGCACTTGCTGAAATAAAAATCATCATACCTCACTGAAAATTCTTTGAATATCAGTAACCAAGTTTATCACTTTGTTAAAGGGATATTAAAATGAACAAGAATCATTTGGCAATGGTGCCTATATCAGTAATAGAAAAATTAATCTTTCATTCTTCCTCTAGATTAATTGTTACCCTTAAAAGATAAGCTAAAAACTTTATACTTTTTCTGTGGCACAAAGTTGTCTAAAGATTTTTTGAAAGAAAAATATTCCTTAAGAAAAGCTTTCCTAAAAAAGATGCAGACAGATTTGTGCTTATTTCAAGTAGGCTAAGTATTTATTATTTAAAAAATTTCCAAAGACTGTTGTCTCCCTGAGTATAGTATTCTCAATTTTATAAGCATTGAGTAAGTAAATCATGTAATCAAGTAATCACAAATTACATATTAAATAGATAGACTAAATGCATAGTTGAACTAAAATATTTTCCTTTTATACACATTTGTGAAATTAGTTAAAATTCTTATGATTGCCACTGTGATCCCAGAGAAAAGAATACCTGTCGTTGTAAATAAGCCTGCATTATTTAACTATAAAGCCTTTATTCTTAAAGCTTTTAATTATAGCTAGCCACATCAGATTATTAATCACAGGCAATATTCATTTCAAGTATTTGTGTATATTAAGTAAATATTTTCAGTTGGTTAATGATTACACTTAACCTACCAAATCTATTTTCAGAATACAATTATTTGGCAATTCAGCAAGAGGTTCTAGACATAAATTCAGTCACCTAAACCATAAACCCCTATACATCTTATATGGTCCACTGGAAGATGGTTAAAAAATAAAATGATGTCAAGAAGGGTATGACATAATGAACTCATGACTTAAATCACTTTGGCTCTCTTGTGTCTATGTGATAGGGATTGAACTTGATGAAGCTGTCTACTGAAGAATGGCTAAGTGGGTTCAACAAATTTAGTATAAAGTAAATATAATAAATGCAATTTCATAAAATAATAATTATAGTTTATTTATTAACAGAAAAAACATGTCTCAAATGCAGAATTTTAGTAAAATTAGGTGCACAGACCTATTCAAATGTTATTTAATATGTAGAATATTATAATTGCAGATGTATAGGCAGCATACAAATATCTTCTGATATAGATAAAATAATCTCAGGCTCAAAATCAAAATTTAATTTAATTTTCCATTGTCTAATTTGAAGCTCACTTTTAATAATAGCTACCTTTAAATTACTGGATATCATAGCTTTTTAAAGATAGAAATAAGATAGAAAATGTAAAACTATATCTATCTACAGATTTCATACATCACACAGTTGTGTTACTTTGATGATGAGCTGTATTCAAAACAGCAATTCACAAATCTATGTTCTTATAAAAAATATTTTTGGTATAATGATGTTATACTTGAGCCAAAACCTTATTTCAAAAAAAAAAATACTAAGGTTTTAATATATATTCTTAAACTATCTATTTATAGTTTATAGATGGAATTTTAAAAGCATTAGAATGTTTAACAAGGTAATTTGGAATCCAAGGAAAATATATTGCATATCTAATGTAAAATTAGAAAGATTGAGAGATGGTTGGTGTCTAATCTACTTCATTTCCCTAATCTTTGTGTTTTTAATTTCTCATTTTCTCAGTGAATTGTTTTAGCAGGAAACTTCAAAGATTGAGCTGACATCTTTGAAGTATCATCTGGGAAAGTAAATCTGAATAGCCTTTCTACAAAGCCCTGAATATAGTATCTCACAAGACTCAAAAAGCAAATGACCTGGCCTCTGCTCTCTGCACAATAAGGGTCAGGCTCAGTTTTGAATTTACACTATAGCTACCTTTGTAACTTTCTACATGCTATGGCACATTAATTATTATAATAAGTTCAGTGACGGTGAGCTTGCAATGTAGAATCTAAGTAAAACATTTTAACATTTGTCAATGCGAGCTGCACTTCTGGTGAAAATCCGTACTCTTATTTAAAAAGTTGCTTTTTACTACATGCCAGCCCATTTTTCTTATTAAGAATGAGCTTTTAAGTAGACGGAGAGAAAATCATTTAAAATAGACCGGGAAACAGAATTGGCACTTCCTAACGTCAAAGTAAAAGAATGAGTCCTTGGTCCAATATTCATTTCTTGAATAAATTTCATTGCAGGCTGTCTTGACATAAGCATCCACATTCCACTGACCTTTATTTTGTAGTCTAGAGAGACTGGGACCACACAGAATCGGTGCCGTTATAGCTAACTGTACTTAAACTTTGTGTCTGATCAACTTAAGTGTATTGGATTTGAAAACAGTTAGTCAATTGTTTCTAGTCCCTAGGTGGTGGTTTATGGTAATGTTTGCATCAATACTAACAAAAGCCATACCACAGTACAAAGTACATCAAGGAAATGAAAGACAGGGCTGCCTGTTGTCACTTCTGTCTACAATAAAGGCAGGATTCAGAGCTGGGGCAGAGATCGTTAGAGAAACACAAAAATGAATGAGCCACAGAAATCATAGGGCTGATGTTTCACATCAAAGGTTTGGGGACTGGCTAATGGGCAAGGTTGCACGCAGGCCACAAGACATGTACCCTGGACTCATTTGGCCATACAGAAAGGTCACCAAAAAGAAGGGGAGAGGCTTATAAGACAGTATGAAGCAGCTTTCTGGATAAACTATATAAAGAAAAGGAAGGAAAAAAACCCAGGATTAACAGTGCTGTGTTTACAACCACTTCAATAGTATTTTGGGTGAACAGATCTATTAATATATTTATTTTACACAGCAAAAATCTTAATATGGAGAAATAGAATATGATACTTATATTTGCTAGAGTATTTACTGTTTCCATCAGACAAATGCAATGCATAAAGTGTCAGTTCACTGAAATTTAAATACTTTGAGCCTTCCTGCATTTAAATAAAACGGTCCAGAATATTTTCTTAATTTCCAAAAACCACGTGCCTAGAGAACAGCTGGCGTATATGTAAGCAGATGTGTATAAATAGAACAATAATGATAACAGAATTGATTTTGGTATTTTTCTCGCTTTGTCTGAATCAGCTTATCATGTATAATTTTAAAGCACAATTAAAAGAACTAAATGCTACAATAATATGACTTAGTCATACAATGGCATCTATTAATGTAAGAATGTAGTTATCCTTTATTTGAAGCCTACCCTTCAGTTACCTGCTGTGCAGCTAGATGCTAGAATGTCAAAGAAAAATAAGTGAAAGCATATCTCATCATGGGGTAAATTGCCTGTTGAAAAGAAATGTACTTAGTTTCTCATTTGAATGCTGCTTTCAGTTAAAAAAAAAAAATTGGAGGGATTGTTATCAAGGTAAGCACTAATCTTTCCTGACCCAAAAGAGAGAAAGGAGAGAGAGAAACAGAGGAAGAAAGAGAGAAAGAAAAAAGAAATGTTCATTTGAACAAAAGCAGCAATCCAGAAAAAAAAAATAGAGGCCAATGTTGTTTTCCATTGTGATTTAGGGCAATTTTTTTAAGTTTTCAGTATCAATTAGGACAATGTAAAATCCACTTCAAATTGAAAAGATGTACAAAATCACTGATTTCCATTGTGAAAAGAAAAATATCTATTGTAAAGCTGTATGTGAGTCTTATAATACTGTTTAATCACATATACCCAATAGTCATTTGTAATATGTGAGAAATATGCCAAACTATACCCTATTATTTAAATGACACACATTAGTCATACTTCAAATGGGTAGACATCCCCTTGAGTCCCGTAGATAAGGATTTAGTGTATAAAGACATGTATTTACACAGGTAAAGCAGTTCCACAAAACCATTTGCATTGAAGCAATTATCTAGCACTTTGTAAATAATATTGGATCATTTCACTTGAAATTCATTTGCTCTTTCTTTTTCTTAGTATTCATGAAATGGAACATATTCTAAAGTAAGGAAATGATAATTTCTATAAATTAAAACTCAAAAGCTACACTTAATATAAATATTAAACTTAATATGAATAGATTAATATGTTACCACAGAAGGAATACATTTTTAAGTAATATCAATTCTTAAATGTATCAAATTCCTTTCCCTTGCTTTACATGCTGAAAAGCATTAATTCCCTTGAGAGGTCTGGGACTCATGTACTCAACAATTTTCTCACTGATTCACAGATAAGATTTTGTTTATAATTTGTAAATTTTCAATTTACCTTCAAATAATATATTCTTTTTTTTTTTTCAAATAATATATTCTTAATAGCTCACAAATTTGGCAGTATGAGCACAGAAACATTTATCCTCTTTTAAGAAGAACACTCTACTGTTGTTTAGAGATAAACATAGCAATATTAATTTTTCCATAGAACAGTTTTTATACTATGTTCACAAGTTCTGTTGTATTATATTTTTATGATATTCCATTGTTGTTATTTAAAATAGTTTTACAAGGAAAAAAAGCACTTTTCTGAAACAAATTGTTAATGTGATTACAGTAATGAGATATAATTTGAAGCTACCATATAAAGTTTCATTAGACAAAAATATTATTCAAAAAATATGTACAAAAAATAGACAAACAAAATCCAATACATTTAAAATAACAGAATGCATTTGGCTAGATATTTTAAGACTCCAAGGACGTTTGAACGTTAGCTGTCATTATGGTCCAGTTCACTGTTTATTTCTTTGGTATGCATCTCCTGACCTGTATATAAAATTCATAGTTTCAAAAGTGACATGTGCAAGCCTTGGACAACTGGGGAAAAGGCATATTTCCTGACCTTGTAACCATAGCAACCACTTGCTGATTGGTAGCAGGCAGGCTTTCCATCCTTTACCACTGAAGGCAAGTATGTGAGGTTGTTGGCTTTGTTTGTGACTCTGGCTTTATTTATATGCAAACAGGAATACCAGAGTTGAAATCACAGTTTTCTGTTAAGCATACTGTCATAGAATTGGGGGGAAAAAAAGCATCTTAATTTCATAGCTTTATAATAATGTTATAATTACGATGAAAGCAGAGTACATTTTCTACTGGAGCTGTGTGTAGAAGCTGAACTTAGGCTCTTGTTCTTCTGTCTGGCTTTGCACATCAGTCTTCTACTCCAAAGCAGAAAAAATATGTTTATAGAGTAGTATGTAACTTGTAAACTATTACCATAAATTAATATAATGTTTTATTTGGTAAGACTTACATGTGAATAAAAAAAATAAACTCCTTTAAATTACGCTAATGATAAAGAGTCTATTTCCATAAACTACCTTACACGGTAATTAGGCAAGCATTTGTGTTTTGTTTGCATCCCTATGAGGCTAAGTCATTTAGAACTTGCTTCTGGAATGACCTAACACAAACTTCTTTGGCTGTCTTTACTTTACATGCAGGATATTTGTCTTTGGAGAGGAGAGATCTTCCTGTTCATTTTCTTTTCCCCAACCTATTCCACTGTCTTCTCATAACCAGCTTCTGGCCCTCCTGTGATATAAATGAAAAATGGAATTTTGTAAAATTCACTTTGGTGAATAATCTCTTCATGGGATTCAGGGGGATGAACCAGACACACACTGAATCCACACTAACCCTCCAATTGGACCTCTTCTCCCATGTCAAAGTTATGTATCATGATAGAGAAGTCATATGAAAATTCACCTTAGCAAATCCTTGCTTGAGGACAGGATAATGAAAGGATACTAAGTGAGATTGAACATTATATTAAAATATAACATAAAGTATATATGTAACTAAATATCAAGAGCTCTAATTTTTATATATGGATAAATTTATATTTGTTAATGAGGTTTGTTAGAAACCATTCAATGAAATAAATTCCGTAATTTATAAAGCTAACATTTTCCCGAACCATCTATTAATTAACATGGGTTCACTCACATAGATTTTTACTAAAATGTTCTGTTTGTTTCTGATGCAAGCATATCCTCACAGATGCATACAAGTCTGAATCATATTATGCAATAAAATATTTATGATAAAATTACATATTTTAGATAAAATAATAAGTGGAATATATCACCAGCAAAGTAAACACTATATTACCAACAAAGTACACACATAAATGATTTTTACTTATAAGCCTGGCTTGAAGTGTGAAATTTATTTTATTTTGCCATAATATTAAAATAAGCTTAAACAAAAATTCAAAATAAAATTAATTTTTAAAAATCATTACACTAGTGGTTTTATCAAAGTAGTAAATAAATACTGACTTTGAGCCTAAAAAATGCTCTGTAACTTACATAATACATATTAAAATAAGACTTAAGAATTCACTATACATTTTCACAGTCTCTCTGGGACCTACTTAACAATTCTTCTATATAAAACTGTCACCGTTACTTGTTTTTTTTTTTTCCTTATTGAAAGGTCATTTTCTGATTTATTTGTATTTTTAAAATGTTCTTCAAAAGGACAGAATGATTTTTTTGTTTAATAAGACAGAGCTTAGATTACTGTTAATAATTTTATAATAAAACGCTCTAGTTTTTTTCAAAACCTTTAACAGATGTACATGTTTTTAAAATACTAATACTTTATTTTCATTTTATTTCTATATGGTGTAAAAGAAAACAATATGGTTGCTTTAACATAAACATTAAAAACATAGAATTTTGTACTAGCTCTTGGCTAAGACTAGGAAAGGATTTTTTTATTTTTGTACATAATGGTAGTATTCAGACCTAATTTGATTTTAGTATATTCCTGTAAAGTTCTTTCCCTGCCCTGATGTACTATATAAAACATTTCTTAACTCATTAATGTCAAATATAAATTAGTTTTACATTGGAATTTTAACAGTCTAGCCTCCACAGGCAACATAAAAACTAGACTATTGTCAGAAATGGTGTTAGATTGCATGCAAATTTAAACTAGATATCATTTATCATCAAAGAAAACACAAGATGTATTAAACTTTTGGTATCCATACCACAGTTTCCAGTACCACAAATTATTTTGGTTCATCTATGCTTTCAAAATATCAACAGTTTTTGTTGAACACACACAGAGCAATTTCAACAATCATATTTTAATGTGCTTTCTGGATTTACCAAATCGGAGTATGACTAATGGTCAATGTTCGAATGTCTAGGATACATTTTTTCATATATATGCTCTGAATATCTGAACAGGCACGTTGTATTGTATTAATATCATAATTCAAAGGGAAATTTATTAACCCTCCAGTATTCCCATCACTGCTAAAAGTTGCAAATTCTAGGTGGCAGAACCTAGACAGTAATATCAAATTTTAATAACAATTCCTCTTCTTCAGTCAGGGCTATTCTGGAGAAAAGCATAAATTGCTCTGACTGACCGTTGGTTGTTAGGGAAGCAATCTGACTTCTCCACACCCTGATTTCAGTGTATCTGCTCTGTCCCTCAGCTGTATTAATGATAGCATGAAAGGTCACATGATAAACGAGTGACAAAAATATCAAAACATATTAGCCTGTAGCTTTGTTATCAGTGTATGACAGAGATGACAGAAAATTGTATTTTTCTCCTGAATAATTTTGCGTTACATTTTGCTGGCTAGGCAGAGTGAATTAGGGAGAAATTCCTGCCTCTGTTTGTCTCCTTTTCTGACATACTTGAAGTAATAATATACATTAATAATAGGGAGTGTGCTCAGAGAAGGGATAAAAACCTCAAGATCCGACAGTTTCCATTCCATAACCTGCTACTCTTGTTTTTTCCTAGCAAAAACAAATTTTATTTAAAATATGCATAGAATCGAGCATTAATAATATTAGTGCTAATAAGCAACAGTTAAACACAGACCCAGCAAGTGAACAGGATGACTTTTTTTTTTTAAAAAAAAAGCTTAAAAGCAACCTGAAGGCTTCATGACATTATTATTTCAAACGGTACTATTTTTATATTTAGAGAGAGGCATGTCTGCTAATTAAATAAAGGCAATCTCAATAATGTCTGATCTATCTTGTTGGGATGTGGACCCAGTAATTACAAATTAGAAGCAGAATTTATACCTGCTGGTTTACAGACTGTCAGGGATTGTAAACCCTGGGGAGATGAGGTTTGCAATCTTTGAGAAGAGATTACAGAAATTGGCGAGGGCTTAATGTCCTGCAGAGCTAGGGTGTAGTCTCCAGGGGTAGGTTAAGTCCTGTCTTGTCTGAGTTACCCTTTCCTGGGTGAATGACAACATCACCATTTTAGTCCTATGCTTCTCTTAAAAGACATCTGCACTGAAGTAGTCACAAATTCTGGAATATTAATATAATTAGCTTTGGGGAGAATTTGGGAAAGCATTTCAAAGCATACAATTATTAAATACTTACATGGGTATATTTGACTTTAAATTTTAAACTTCAGACTTACAGAGATGAGGTATTTTGATATTATAATTTCAGGATATGCTTGAAAGAAAAGTTTTCTTGGATTAGTAAATATAACCAGGCTCTGAATAAAATGTGGGTGATACAAGAGTGAATAAGACCAAGTACTTGACCTCAAAGAGCTTAAAATCTAATGAGGGAGACAAATTAAATTGTTATTATAATGTAGTGATAAATTATATGTTGTGTGAAAGAGGATACATATGTACAACATAAAGCTTACCTGCCTAGTTCTATCTCACAGCTTCAGAGGAAACAGATTTAAGGACACAGCATTCTATATTCAGAGCCCAGTAATCCCCTCATATTTCAGGGAAAATGAATTTTCTCTTAACTATATCCATTTTTAATATGACAGATTCATATTCAATTCCACTGGAAATGGATTATTGTATAAAATGACCTAGAAAGTTTCTTTGAAATAATTTTGACCTTTTGAAAACAAAATAACAACAGAAATGGGAAATGCTACAATGAAACCCCAAAATGACTTAAGCTTTGGAATTCATATACCCATATAGCACTTGCAGTGTTCTAAATAGAAGCACTTGTTAAAACTGTAGAAACACAGGAATAGAATGCTCAACCTTGAGGAAACAGAATCTAAAAGAGTTGACCATTATGCAAACAGATACAATTTTATGAGCCCCCTATGATTTTCCAACGAACTAGGCTAACATAGAAGAATTCTATCACAATAAGGCAGGTTTGAAAGAGGTGAGATGTCACCGGATATCAAAGGAGGAGGTAGTCATTCAGAAAAAAATAAGTCAAAGGGTGAGGATCTGGGAACAAAGCTGTCCTACAATAATGTACATATGGAAATACTTATCACATTTGGAAAAATGGCATTTAATTCTATTTGCAGATATGGAACACAAGTGAAAATTTAAATAGATGAGACTAGAAGAGTAGTTTATCATTTCCTATGGGACTTCCCAGGTGGTGCTAGTGGTAAGGAACCCACCAGCCAATTCAGAAGATGTAAGAGACAAAGGTTCAATCCCTGGGTTGGGAAGATCCCTTGAAGATGGAAATGGCAATTTGCTCCAGTATCGACAGTGAAAGTGAAAGTGAAGAGCTCAGTGATGTCCTACTCTTTGCAACCCCATAGACTGTAGCCTACCAGGCTCCTCCATCCATGGGATTTTTCCGGGCAAGAATACTGGACTGAGTTACCATTTCTTTCTCCAGGAGATCTTCCCGACCCAGGGACTGAACCCAGGTCTCCCACATTGCAGACAGACACTTTACCCTCTGAGCCACCAATTCAATTCAGTTCAGTTCAGTCGCTCAGTCGTGTCCGACTCTTCGCGACCCCATGAATCACAGCATGCCAGGCCTCCCTGTCCATCACCAACTCCCGGAGTTTACTCAAACACATGTCCATCAAGTCGGTGATGCCATCCAGCCATCTCATCCTCTGTCATCCCCTTCTCCTCCTGCCCCCAATCCCTCCCAGCATCAGGGTCTTTTCCAATGAGTCAGCTCTTTGCAGGAGGTAGCCAAAGTATTGGAGTTTCAGCTTCAGCATCAGTCCTTCCAATGAACACCCAGGACTGATCTGTTTTAAAATGGACTGATTGGATCTCCTTGCAGTCCAAGGGACTCTCAAGAGTCTTCTCCAACACCACAGTTCAAAAGCATCAATTCTTCGGCGCTCAGCTTTCTTTATAGTCCCACTCTCATATCCATACATGACCACTGGAAGAACCGTAGCCTTGACTAGACAGACCTTTGTTGGCAAAGTAATGTCTCTGCTTTTTAATATGCTGTCTAGGTTGGTCATAGCTTTCCTTCCAAGGAGTAAGCATCTTTTAATTTCATGGTGCAATCACCATCTGCAGGGATTTTGGAGCCCAAAAAAATAAAATCTGACACTGTTTCCACTGTTTCCCCGTCTATTTCCCATGAAGTGATGGGACCAGATGCCATGATCTTAGTTTTCTTAATGTTGAGCTTTAAGCCAATTTTTTCACTCTCCTCTTTCACTTTCATCAAGAGGTGTTTTAGTTCCTCTTCACTTTCTGCCATAAGGGTTAAGGTTAGGGCCATAGCCTACCCTCAAAATACCCTTGTGATCAATCATTTTTTTTTTTATTTTATTGGGTTGGCCAAAAAGGTTTTTCTGTTTTTTCCATAACATCTTATGGAAAAATCCAAACAAACATTTTAACCAAGTAAACAACTACTAGCAACTGTACCTTTTTGGTGTGTTTTTTTTTTTTTTTTTTTTTTTGGTCTCATTGCATTGGTTAAAACTCTCAGATGCTCCAGTATTCTTGCCTGGGCAATCCCATGGATAGAGGAGCCTGGTGGGCTACAGTCCATGGGGTTTTAAAGAGTTGGAAACAACTGAGCATCTGAGCATGCATACTATGGTTTATGTTATAAAACAGGAAGACCACTAATGGTGTCTTTAACTATTAAAAGAAAAGTTTATTATTTGCTTAATCTGCCATCCAGTTAGTTCAGGTGTTTTCTAATGTCATCAAGAATCTAAGCGCTTTCCTTCCTCCCCGTCCAACACGGAAGTGTTGATTTTCTTCTTTGGGCTTGTCACCTTGTGGTCAAACAGTGACCACTACAGCTTCAGACATTGTGTTCTTATGATGACCAAAGCAGAAAGGTCAGTAAGGGAGTGAAAGCGGATTTCTTTATATACCTTTCTCTCTCTCTTCATCATGGAGAAGATTCCTGTCCAGATGACTATAATGATTTTTTTGTCCAAAACTGGATCGCATTATCACTTCCATCTGCAGTGGGAGAAGGAAGAAATGTATGTGCCTCTTTCATAGGATGAAGAGGCAAGAGACCAAAGAGTTAGTTAGGATGGAAAAAACCCGTATCTGTGCCCGTGGGTCTGCTTCTGAAGGTTCATGTGCACCATGAGAATAGAATCCACTGAGGCTGTGAGATTCAGTAAAAAGAGGACAATCTTAAAGAGATTTTTTAGTTCAATTCTCACTGTATTAGTTATTAGCATGAAAGTGATATATGTACACCATGTTGTGCTAATCATTAATTAGATGGCTAATGTGTTTCTCATTTGTTTCTTTTTTAATTCTGTAGACAATGGGGAGTCACTGAAGCTTGTTAAGCAAGTTAAAATGATCAATGGCTCAGAGAAGAGAGATTAAAGACTAGATGTTATTATAATAATTTCAGAGATGCAGAGAGCCTGGTCAGAGATTGTAGTGATGATGACAGAAACAAAAGAAAGCAATTTTTAGAGAGAAACAAAAATCAACAAAATGCACTGAGTGACTGATTGATTTAGTCTTTATTATGGAGTTAAAATGGGGGACATGCCAAGAAGGAGACTATTACTTAAGGCATATGGGGTCATCAATCAAGATGGACAGTGGAGGTTTTGGTAGGGGAATTATGGCAAATTCACTTAATGTGTATATGCAGAGTTTGAGATATCAGCCTTTCCATTAAAGAAGTTTATCTAATTGAAATTTGGAGCTCTTGAGAGTGCTATAGGACTGAACTAGAACTTTGGGATTTGTTTGCATATACAATGTCATGAAAGCCATATGAATTTATGAGAAATCTTATGGAGCAGAGTAAATTGAGGACATCTTACATATGACTTTTGGAGGATACATGAATCACCTAAAACCACACCTAAAATTTTGCATATGCTTATTTTTCTCTAGGGAGAAGTACCGTAGCTCACTGGAATTTCAAAGATGTCAGTGAACAAAATAAGTTTAAGAAACACAGAGGATAAGTGAAAAGAAAGGAGGATAGGAATGGCAACTGGCAGTATGTAAAGCATAGACAGAGGAAGATAAGCATAGAAAGGAGAACTCCAGAAAACAGGGAAACAGGTAAAATGGAATTGCAGAAGTTCGAGGAGGGAATTTTGAGAACATGCTACAGAGAAATAAATGGAGCTCAAAGTTTTTTTATTCAGTTTGGGAACTAAGACATCATTTTGACCTCTGAATGAGCAGTTTTTCTACAACAGTGTGAGGAAAAGTCAGGATATCATGAGCTGACATGTGAAAAGGAAGGCAGAGAAGAAAGAAAATTTGTGAATCAGAATTAATGTGATTTACACTGAAACTAAAATATTGCCAAAAGCATAGCTTAATCTAATTTCTCATTAGTTATTTTACATAAGCCAAATATTATTTGTAAGGCCATTTACTTGTGCAAATAATTATTATGCTTAGTTATTTGAAAGTTCATTCTTCCTTCATTTAGCATTGCCAAAGATAAGTGTTTACTTATTATGTCTCACTAAAGAATTACATATTTTTCTTCTCAGTTTTGCAGTTCTGTGTCTATTGATAACAAAAATTAAGGTTAATAATTCAAATGATTATTTTTAATCACTGGGAGTAGATACCACAATACCTGTTTACCCAATAGATAATATCTAAATTATTTCTTAATCTCCCAATGCCTTAGCAACAGTCACTGAAAAATAATTAGATATTAATTATCTATTTAGAGAATACATAGTTCTCTGAAAATTATGGAGCATTTATGGACCAATGGAGAGTAATTTTACTTAGAAGTTTTTTTTTTTTTCTAAATCCTAATCCATTTAGCAACGTAGACAGGTTGTCCTAAAGAATTTCTTCTTTTCTGGTTATATCAAATTAGATCTTTTAAAATTACTGGTCCAATAATTTTTTCTACCTTTATTCTTCCTATCCATTATTTATGTAATATAATTGAAGTACATGATATCTTATAATTTACAATCTAAATTGTATTAAAACCATGGCTAAATCATGTATTTAAATTCTTATCCAATAATACTGAATACTAATTCCTTGAGTTTTCCATGGGGATAAGAGGTTATATTTCAATGCATGGGCAATTCATAATAGCTATGCTTCAGATCTGATCTCTGAGGAATTTCTCAATTCCTGACTGGGGCTCACACATCACTTATGGAAGAAACAAATGTGATTACAGACTGCCTTCTAAATATTAGGCAGTACTAGCTTTTAAGGATACTACCTGATATACCAACTTACAAGTAATACATACACACACACACAAATACATATATCTAACATTTAAGTGTGTTTATGCATGTGTGTAAATGATTGTATGTTCACATTGAAGTGAGAGAGCATGGTGTAACTTGAAAAGAGTTTTTAAGCTATTTGATAGAAAACCCTACAATTTTACTTTTAAACTGAAGCATTACTTTTCAATAATTACTATTAATTGAATAGCACTAATATAAGTAATGTTAACCATTTATTGTGGCTTCTCCTCTGGCAGGCATACATTGAGATATACAAATATTATATTAGGAGTATTCAAGTTCACTACTACAGACACCAAAGTAATAAGTATTTAGCCAGAATAGATGTTTTTCTCTCTTACATGACTGTCATAAGACATATGAGTATGTGTCTTACACTCTTGATATTGAGTGTGATCCTTCAGTCAGAAACATAAGCATTTTCTGGGAGCTCGTTCGAAATTCAATGTCTCAGGTCCAACCAAGATGTTCTGAATTAAAAACAGAATTTCCACAAGATATCCAGGTGGCTTGAATGCATATTAAAGCTTGCAAAAGCTTGCGTGCATGTGTGCTCAGTCGTTTCAACTCTTTGACATCTCATATACTGTAGCCCATCAAACTCCTCTTTCCATGGAATTTTACAGGCAAGAATACTGGAGTGGGTTGCCATTTCCTCCTCTAGGGGATCTTCCTCACCCCAGGATCAAACTCACATCTCTTGAATCCCCTGCTTTGGAAGGCAGGTTATTTACCACTGGGCCATCTGGGGCGCCATAAACCTGAAAGGACCCCATAGACATGTGGGACTACATCAAACTACAGAGAGTATGCACAGCAAATGACACCTTCAATGAAAGGAAATGACAACATATGGAATGGGAGAAAATATTTGCAAACAATACAGCTGAGAATGATTTAATATTTGAAATAGACAAATAATTCATAAAATTATATATAATAACAGTAACTATTTTCTTAGACACTATTTTAAAACAATTTTGAGATTACGAGACACTTTATGTCAATTTCTGATCTCCTGTTAATATTATAGGTTTTGCTTTCTACACTTATGCACAATTAAATATAATTAATATTCAGGTACTTCATGTGCTACTTGACTCATGGTTTCAGACAACTTGTCATTAACATTTTATTTGTGTGTGATTGTGTGAGTCTACTTTCCTATTTGTTTTATATTTGTTCTTTATTTCTTCTCTTATTACCTCTTAAGTTTTATTTTACTAGCATATTACATATGGATTTTCTTCTGGATTTTTAGCTATGCCTCTTTGTTATATGGCTTTCTTAGTAAATTAAAATATACTAAAATATAACAGCCTTCAGTTCAGTTCAGTCCAGTTCAGTCGTGACTCTTTGTGACCCCATGAATCGCAGAATGCCAGGCCTCCCTGTCCATCACCAACTCCCGGAGTTTACTCAAACTCATGTCCATCGAGTCAGTGATGCCATCCAGCCATCTCATCCTCTGTCGTCCCCTTCTCCTCCTGCCCCCAATCCCTCCTAGCATCAGGGTCTTTTCCAAAGAGTCAACTCTTTGCATCAAGTGGCCAAAGTACTGGAGTTTCAGCTTCAGCATCAGTCCTTCCAATGAACACCCAGGACTGATCTCCTTTAGGATGGACTGGATGGATCTCCTTGCAGTCCGAGGGACTCTCAAGAGTCTTCTCCAATACCATAGTTCAAAAGCATCAATTGTTCAGTGCTCAGCTTTCTTCACAGTCCAACTCTCACATCCATACATGACCATTGGAAGAACCTTGACTAGACAGACCTTTGCTGGCAAAGTATAACAGTCTGCTTAGAATTAATATTTTGTTGCATGCATGCTAAGTCACTTTAGTCATGTCTGACTCTTTGAGGTGCTATGGACCATAGCCCACAAGGCTCCTCTATCCATTGGATTCTCCAGGCAAGAATACTGGAGTGGGTAGCCATGGCCTCCTCCAGGGAATCTTTCTGAACCAGGGATGGAATCCATGTCTCCTGAATCTCCTGCATTGCAGGTGAATTCTTTACCCACTGAGCCACCTGGGAAGCCCCTTAATATGCTTGACAGTAATATAAGTCCAATTTTTTCTTGCTTCTTTAATGTTTGCAAGATGTATTATTACCTAAAAGTAATTTCTAATCCAAATGAAGAACAAAGTCTACCATCTCTATCAAACTTGCATCTGATTTTATGTTTTATATCCTTCCTGTTCTTGTCCATAAACCAAGTTTAATTGAAATCATGGATTAAAATGGCTCTTGCATCTTTTCTTCATTTTGTTTTAAAAGATAATAACATTTTGGCTTTGTGACTAATTCAAGCAATTTTCAAGTACAAATTATTAGTACTATAATTATGCATGAGACTTCCTTGGTGGCTCAGATGGTAAAGTGTCTTCCTACAATGCAGGAGACCGGGGTTCAATCCCTGGTTTGGGAAGATCTCCTGGAGAAGGAAATGGCAACCCACTCCAGTATTCTTGCCTGAAGAATTCCAAAGTCAGTGGAGCCTGGCTGGCTACAGTCCATGGGGTCACAAAGAGTCCAACACAACTGAGCGACTTCATTGTGTATGCATAAATTCAATAATGAATCCTCTCAAAATTTTTGTCAAAATTCAGAGGAATCAGAGATCAAATTGCTGACATCTATTGGATCATAGAAAAAGCCAGAGAATTCCAGAAAAACATCTGCTTCTGTTTCATTGACAACGCTAAATCTTTTCACTGAGTGGATCACAACAAACTGTGAAAAGTTCTTCAAGAGATAGGAATTCCAGACCACCTTGCCTACCTCCAGAGAAACCTGTATGCAGGTCAAAAAGCAACAGTTAGAACTGGACATGGAACAACGACTGGTTCCAAATTGGGAAAGGAGTACATCAAGGTTGTATATTTTCACCCTGCTTATTTAACTTATATGCAGAGTACATCATGCAAAATGCTGGGCTGGATGAAGCACAGCTGGAATCAAGATTTCAGGGAGGAATATCAATAACCTCAGAAATGCAGGTGACACCCCCCCTTATTGCAGAAAGTGAAGAAGAACTAGAGAGCCCCTTGATGAAAGTGAAAGAGGAGAGTGAAAAAGCTGGCTTAATTCAACATTCAAAAACAAAGATCATGGCATCCAGTCCCATCACTTGATGGCAAATAGATGGAGAAACAATAGAAACAATGACAGACTTTAATTTCTTGGGCTCCAAAATCACTGCAGATAGTGACTGAAACCGTAAAATTAAAAGATACTTGCTCCTTGGAAGAACGACTGTGACAAATGTAGACAGTGTGTTAAAAAGCAGAGACATTTCTTTGCCAACAAAGGTCCACCTAGTCAAAGCTATGGTTTTTCCAGTAGTCAAGTATGGGTGTGAGAGTTGGATCATAAAGAAGGCTGAGCACTGAAGAACAGATGCTTTTGAACTGTGATGTTGGGGAAGAGTTTTGAGAGTCCGTTGGACTACAAGGAGCTCAAACAAGTCCATCCTAGAGGAAATCAGTCCTGAATATTCATTGGAAGGACTAATGCTGAAACTGAAGCTCCAGTACTTTGATCACCTGATGCGAGGGGCAACTCATTAGAAAAGACCCTGATGCTGGGAAAGACTAAAGGCAGGAGGAGAAGGGGACAGCAGAGAATGAGATGGTTAGATGGCATGACCAACTAGATGGACATGAGTTTGAGCAATCTCCAGGAGTTGGTGATGGGCAGGGAAGGCTGGCAGGCTGAAGTCCATGGGGTTGCAAGTTGTTGGACATGACTGAGTGACTGAACTGAACTGAGTTTTGAATGTAAATGGATGATATACAAACAGCTGCCATTAACAATGTTTCTTCTTTTGAACTGAGTCACAAAACTCTCTAAAATATTTAATTAGATTAAAATGATTTTTAGGGAATTGTGGAAAATTTCCAGATAGTAATATTTTTTCTGCATAGCTTTAACATATTTGGAACAGAGTAAGTATATATCAAATTAATTTATCTAACTTGGATTATAAAAAAGGAGAACTTAAAGATTTTTAATGGATGAAGAACTGAATTTGACTATGAAGGTAAATTCTAGACTATAATACAGCTGGTAATAAATAAAAGGTCATACTTAATCAACATAATATAAAAATTAATTTAAAATAGTTTTATTTGAAAGTGAGCTTTGTAGTTATAAAGTACATAATTTAAGGCATATTTTCTAACGTAAATATATATAGTGTACCACTCTCTGAGATCACTATATGAACTTCCTTTCATCCATGCATAATAATAATAATAATAATAGTGCATAAAATACACTCTAGACATTCATTGAACATTAGAAGTGTTTTGGTATTTCAGTGTATGACAGAAATCAGATATATTTGAGTAGTAAATGTTCACTAATTAATTGATTAACCATCTTCCTAAATCCAAGCTCGAAGTTTGCATGAGTCAATCTACTAGAAAAACCCATAAAGAATTACTTTATATTGAACATCTAAAATTATTAAAATGTTACAAAAGCCTCATACAGTGTATATTGATGATTAGGTTTCCACAGCATACACTGGGCTTCCCTGGTGGCTCAGATGGTAAAGAATCCGCCTGCAGTGCAGGAGACCCTAGTTCGATTGCTGGGTTGGGTAGATCCCCTGGAGAAGGGAATGGCTACCCACTCCAGTATTCTTGCCTGGAAAATTCCATGGACAGAGGAGCCTGGCAGGCTACAATCCTTGGGATCACAAAAGAGTCCGACATGACTGAGCAACTTAAACTTCACTTTGGGGCTTCCCAGGTGGCACTGGTGGTAAAAAAAAAAAAAAACTCATCTTTCAATGCAAGGGACATAAGAGATGTGGGTTCCATCCCTGTGTTGGGAGTTCTCTGGAGGAGGTTATGGCAACCCACTCCAGTATTCCTGCCTGGAGAATCCCCATGAACAGAGGAGCCTGTTTGGCTACAGTTCATAGGGTTACATACAGTCGGACCTGACTGAAGCAACTTAGCATGCATGAATGCATAGCATGCATAATCCTGGAAATAATAAAGTTTGCCTGCTATATAAGTTTGCTTCTTCATAAAACTGCTTGATGGTAATTTCCAATTTTGGAGTTACACATTACATTTTATAATCCAAACTTACATTATTCTTAAACATCATGTTTTTCCTATCGTAAGCATTGTGCTATTTTGATTGTTCATACATGATCATGTGTATTATTTTACATGGACATTGCATTAGTCATCTAATCATTTTAATCTTCATGTAAAATCCAAGCCCCTGGAGACTATTTTATAAGACATTTTGAACCTCTGGATTGCCTCGATCCTCACATTGGGTAATGCTGGTGGGAACAATGGCAGATGAATTTAAGTCATATTATCAAAAAACTCTGCCTTGCTTTCTTAAGGGAAATGGTGACATACTGTGTAGAATTACATAACCCTGACAGTCAACTCTATGGTTTTGACTTAACTTTTCCAGAGTATAATAATATGGAGTGTGCAATTAAAATAGTAAGGATCGATCAATGTTCAGTGATCCATCTACATGGATAGTCAACTCTCAGCCAGGATCTATTTCCCCACAATGTAGCTCCCAAGAGCCACTTTTAGCCAAATTCTCCTGCTGATTTATGTTTAATGTTTTGGTAGTAGATAGAGAATGGAGAACATAGACCATTTGATATGGGTATAGATCCATAGTTTAGCCACTCTTTATTACCAAAGAATTTTGTTAGTGCATTTTCTCATTTTACAGGGATTTCTGGGGAACTAGCCTGCCAAGCAATTATAATTCAAAATTCAGATGTTTGAGTTCCTGTTTCTTCTGAAACTTGTACATTTAGCCATATAAATTGATCACCAAGACCCAGGAAAGCCATGGTCTAAGGGTTTCCTTTGATTTCTTTTCTCTCAACTCTCATCATTTCCTCCAGTACAGTTTCTTTACATTCTTATTCATCCGAGGCCAAGACATAATGTGAGCTGATTCTGAAAAGTACTTGAAGATGCCATTTTATTCCCAGCATCAACCATTGTACAACTTTGAAATGAACTTTCTTGGAAGACTGTATGCAGGCAGCCTAGGCAAATGATGAATGCCTCACATAATAATTTAATTTTTTCTCATTGTCTTTCATAGACTAATTTATTTTTCTCAAAGTTATATCTTTACCTATCTTTATCCCATACTTAGTTTCTAGGAGTTTGCCCAGCCATTTCAAGAGACCATTGTAAAAATGCAAAAGAAATATCACACACACACAAAAAAAAGTGTAAACACTAAAAAATGTTTAAGTCTTTAGTTTTATTATTTCAAGAATCTCTTTAAGCTAGTCGAGATTTTTATCAAAATTCAAACTTTCCATTTTAAACTACAGAATATTTGGATACAACTATCATTTCTAAAATTTGAATGACACTTTTCAAACTCCAGATTACCAGAAAGGGGCTACAGCCAGTTAGAGACATATCAACACCCTGAAAATACAAACATAGACTATCTTACCTATGATTTTGCAGTTACAAACATAAAATGGAAAGTTCTTTTTAAAATTTCAATAGAAATTTTAAATGTTTTAAACAATATATATTGCATTCATTTAGATTTTATATTAGGTGGTGTGTAATGTGAACCTGAGTCCTCTAAAAGTTTTAATGTAACACCAGAAGATTGAAACAGGAGCTCATGGTAAATAAGCTTTATGAATGTTCCTTTCACATTTATTGAAACAGTATTCACTGTGCACTGACTAAATGCAAGTTACTAGTGACACAGCAGATAATACATTAGCTATCTTTCAAAGCCATCTTTCAAAGCTATCCTCTAAACACTGGAAAAATTTTAAAAACCTGGAAATGCTCTTGTTGTTAAGACTTTCCTTACCTGTGTCCAGTTCCAGTGAACTTGAAATTTCCCTAACACAGATGCTTCAGGGAGACAGTCGAGAGTGAATCTGCTTGACTTAGCAAAATTTCAGCAGTGCCATTCACCATTCCTCTAGGCATGCATAACTCAGAACATTCCCAAAGAGATTGTTGTGGTAAGGTATGAACTCAAAATTCAACTCAAAAACTCAACATGTAACCATATAGTTTCAATAATCATTGACTTTTCTAACTCATCGTGACATAGCAACAGGCTTCTGTATCACTATATGTTATTGTTTGGACAAGAACCTTTTAAAAAGGAAAATCTTTTATAATTTTATCTCAAAGTGAATTGCTTAGTACTGAATCACAAACATGACAAATAACTTTGATGATCTTTAACTAAAACAATACAAATGAGCATATGAATTGATTTTCTTGTTTTAAAGCCTAAGTACTAGAATCAATAGTAGATTTCACCTAATAATCAATGTAATTGAAAATATATACTATTTAAGTCAATGGAATATAAAAAAGTTTCAGCTAGATTTTCTATATTTTGACAAAAACATTTAGAAGAAATTTAAAGAAACTGATGCTTATAAAGCATTCCTTGACATTACAAAACAAACATAAAAATTTAGTATCTTTACTCTGTTCTATTCTCCTATAATTAGACCCTATCAAAGTCATAAAAAAATCCACTTATTTGTTTTTACTTTAGAATATTTATTCTAAAAAACAGCATAAGACATAGACTCAGATAATTCACTCATGCTGCTTGAAATGATACCAGAAGTGGGATATCTATAAGTGTGAATCTACTTTTATGAAAAAGAAATACTTTTATATGGTATATCTATGCTACCATTGAATGTTAAAAGATAGCAACTGTGGAGGATGGAAGGGGAAAAAATCAATTTCCATATTCAAATAATAAATCCACAGCACAAGATGTTCTAGAAACGGTGAGGGGTTAAATGGTGTGGACTTTTCTTCGAGAATATATAATCTAACAGAGTTACAAGTCAAATACAATTAGTGTTTACTTTAATGAAACCAGTTAAGTAATTATCAGATACGATAACATCACAGAAACAAAAAGAGAAATTTAAAAATGTAGTTTAAAAGACAAATCAACTAAGTCCTTTTATACCATAAGTCCTAAATACTCAGTGACAAAGATTAAGAATAGCGGGGAAATAATATGCTAAAGTAGAATCCAGGTAGTGTACAGTCACATCTTCAAATGATAACTGAGTTTGGCACAGAGTATATACACAATAGGTCTATGTGTAAATCAATGATGCAAAAAAATGAGCAATGGAATAAAGCAGATGGTTGCTTCAGTCAGATAAGTGTTTGATTCTTAGAAGAACTGAATTTTCCCTTTAAGGTCCATTTATCTCTAAAAGTGTTACAATCTGATTTTTTTTTTTTTAAGTAAAAATATTTCGGAAAGAGAACTTGTTCACTTAAGAGGAACTGAACTTTAGAGCTAAGCATCTTTAACTTTCATTTCAGGACATACCACACAAGAGCAGTGATGCTCAACAAACACAGACATTTTGCTTTCTCTGTGAACAGTTTCCAATAAGTACAATATAAACAAAAATAGTCATATTAAAATCACACATACACAGACACATATATACACACATAGAGGTGATTTTCCAACAGCTCATTTCATAGTTACAGGGAAAAAAATAACTACAGCAATAATTCACCATCAGGAATTTCACAGGAAGTTTTGAGAAACACTAGTCTATTTATGGCTTCTCAGTCCCCTCCATTTAGAAGGAAGTCTCCATTTAGATGGCCAGTAGGAAGACCTGAGCTCACCTACTCCATGGGCACACCCAAATCACAAATACATGCAGAACAATCATCAATTAAAAAGTTCAGCACTTACCAGAAAAGATCTTCTACAGATAAAGATATAGAAAACAACCAAAATGAGATGAGTAGGAGGGACTGAGTTGAGAGATAGTCAACCCCATATCTTCGGGTAGACACCCAACAAAAGGGAGAATAATTTTTATTACAGCTTCTTTCCAAGGAGCAATGGGTCTGAGCCCCACATCAGAGGTCCTGTGCCGGGGAGACAAGCCCCCAGAATATTTGGTTTGAAAGCCAGTGGGGCTTACGTTCAAGAGAGCCAGAGAGTAGTGGGAAAAGAGACTCTGCTCTTAAAGATTGCACATAAAATCTCACAGTCTCCAACATCCAGAGCTGAAAGGAACTTGTGTCAGATTCAGTTGCTGACCTTGGAGAGCTTCATGGAAAGGCAAGAGGCAACTGAAACTCTCCCTGGGGACATAGACACTGGCAGCAGCCATTTTCAAGAGTTCAGTTCTCCATAAGGGCACTGGTGCCAGTAAGCACCATTTGAAATCCTTATTAGTGCTGGATCCTGAACCTATGCACAAGCCAATTGTCACCAGTCCTAGGACATCCTAGGGAGGCAGTTAGTTGAGTGGGAACATGACCCTACCCACCAGTATGTCAACAGCCTCAGGACCCCTGAAGCCCCAGGTGACAAATGCTGGTCTGTTGAAATGCATTTGAAATTAACATACTAGCAACTTAAAAAAGCACATTTATATATTATATTATATATATATAATATATATACACATATATATGTATATATATATACATATACACACACATATATATGTACACACACACACACATATACATAACTATATATAAGCCTCATGGTAAACACAAACCAAAATCTGTAATAGATATATACACACAAAAAAAAGAAAAAGGACCCCAAAAATAACATTAAAGTTAGTCATCAAATCACAAGAGACCAAAAGAAAAAAGAAAACATTATCTAATAAACCAACCCCAAAACAATTAACAAAACAGCAATAAAAACACATGTATCAACAATCTTTTTAAGTGTAAATAGACTAAACATGCCAAACAAAAGACATAGAGTGGTTAGGAAATAATAAGCAAAATGCAAAGGCAACCTACAGACTGAGAGAAAATAATTGCAAATGATGCTACTGACAAGGGATTGATATCCAAAATATTCATTTGAACAGCTCATATGACTTAATATCAAAAACCAAACAACCCAGTCAAAAAATGGACAGAAGACCTAAACAGACATTTCAGCAAAGAAGATATACAGATGGCCAATAGGCACGTGAGAAGATGCTCAATATCACTAATTATTGGGCTTCCCTGGTGGCTCAGTGGTATGTAATCCACCTGCCAATAGTTTTGACCCCTGGATTGAGAAGATCTCCTGGAAAAGGAAATAACAACCCACTCAACTATTCTTCCCTGGGAAATCCCATGGACAGAGGAGCATGGAGGGCTACAGTCCATAGAGTTGCAAAAGAGCCAGACGTGACTCAGCAACTAAACCAACAAAATCACAGATTATTGGAGAAACACAAATCAAATCTACAGTGTATTATCACCTCACACCAGACAGAATGTCCATCATTAAAAAGTCTACAAATAATATATTCTGGACAGAGTGTGGAGAAAAGGAGACCCTCATGAACTGTTGATTGGAATGTAAATTGGTGCAACCACTATAGAAAACAGCATGGAAACTCCTCAAAAAACGTAAAATGGAATTACCATATGATCCAGGAATCCCACTTCTGTGTGTTTATCCAAAGAAACCAAGAGCACTATTTAGAAAAGCAATATGCACCTTGATGTTAGTCGCACCATGGTGGTTGCCAGAAAGAAGTGGAGTGGGGGTGGCAGGGGTGGGGAATAGGAGAGGGAGTTTAAGAAGTACAAACTAGCAGTTGCAAAATAAATAAGTCACGAGTATGAAATGTACAGAGAGATGAATATATTGCTGAGTGTCAAAGAATTGATGCTTTTGAACTGTGGTGTTGAAGACCCTTGAGAGTCCCTTGGACTGCAAGGAGATCCAACTGGTCCATCCTAAAGGAGATCAGTCCTGGGTGTTCATTGGAAGGACTGATGCTGAAGCTGAAACTCCAATACTTTGGCCACCTCATGAGAAGAGTTGACTCATTGGAAAATATCCTGATGCTGGGAGGGATTGGGGGCAGGAGGAGAAGGGGACAACAGAGGATGAGATGGCTGGATGGCATCACCTACTCCATGGACATGAGTTTGGGTAAACTCCAGGAGTTGGTGATGGACAGGGAGGCTTGGCGTGTTGCGATTCATGGGGTCACAAGGAGTCGGACATGACTGAGCGACTGAACTGATGTAATATCTTTTCATGGTGCATCTTCCCTCGTGGCTCAGTCAGTAAAGAGTCTGCCGGCAATGTGGGAGATCAGGGTTCAATCCCTGGGTCGGGAAGATCCCCTGGAGAAGGAAATGACAACCAACTCCCGTATTCTTGCCTGGAGAATTCCATGGATTAAGGAGCCTGGTAGGCTACAGTCCATGGGATTGCAAAGAGTCGAACACCATCGAGTGATTAACACTTTCACTTTCACTTTGCATGGTGATGCTATAATTGAATTTATGGTGGTACTCATTTTGAAATGTATAGAAATATTGAATCCCTATGCCATGTACCAGGAACTAACACAGTGCTGTCCGTCAATTAACTTCAAAAAAAAAAAAAAAAACACACAAACTGATAGATTAAAGACCAGATTTGTGGCTCTCAAAGGCAGGAGGTAGAAAAAGAGAGAATTAGATGAAGGCAGTCAAAAGGTATAAACCTTCCATTTTAAGTTTAGCAAGTTGTAGTGATGTAATGTCAGCTTCCAAGTGGTTCTAGTGGTAAAGAAACTGTCTGCCAGTGCAGCAGACTAAGAGATGTGGGTTTGATCTCTGGGTCAGGAAGAATCCTAGGAGGAGGGCATGGCAACCCACTCCAGTATTCTTGCCTGGAGAATCCCATGGACAGAGGAGCCTGGTGGGCTACAGTCCATGGGGTCGCAAAGAGTGGGACACGACTGAAGCCACTTAGCTCACACGCAGTGATATAATATACTACATAATGAAGCTCATTAACACTGGTAAAGGTTACATATGAAAGTTGTTAAGAGAGTAAATCCTAAACATTCTTATCACAAGGAAAAATTTGTGCATTTTTTCTTTTTTTTAAATGGTGTATCAGTGTGAAATGAAGGATGTTCACTAAACCTTGCAGCAATCATTTCATGTTGTGTGTTAGTCAAATCATTACACTCTATCTCTTAAACTTATACAGTGCTGTATTTACATTATATCTCAATGAAACTAGGGGGTGGGGAGAGAAAGAAAGGAATTTCATGAACAACTGCAGCGCCTGTCTCAGCATTCAATAGATGAAAGATGTTTAACAGTGAAGTGAATTGCCTACTGTGTATGGTCCATATTGAAGAGGGGAAAGACCCCAAGAATCAAAATTTAAGATACTACACTCCCTGGGGATGGATGAAGTGAGAGGCTAAAATAGAGAAGAATATTGCAAAAAAGTTAGGTTTGGAGAATAATTACTAAAAAAGAGCACACAACTAGATTATATGAACTAAGAAAACAGTCTGACATGCTGATTCTAATTTCATGAGCCTTTGACACCAGTAGTCCTACTGCTATATAATATTTTAACAACCTGGACACTTAATCTAGTCTAAGGACACCAAATTTAAGCAAAATCGTTTTTGACAGTTTCGTTTGAAAGCTGTAGAATGATTCCAAAAATTACTGCATGCCCTCAGCACTCCCCAGTGTCAAAATATTCCTAGAGAAATAATTGCTTTTTTATTAAGAAAGTGCCTTCCAACTTTTTCCCAGTCTTTTCTAATATTTCAAGAAGGGGCAGTAGCCTTGCCCCTACAAAGGTCCAAAGCTAGGAACATCTGTGTCATCCTCTACTTTCACATTTATTTTCAATATCTGATTAGTCACCAGGTCCTATAAATTCACTTTCCAAAATGTCTTTTGAATCTGGACATCCTTTGCTGTCTCAACCACTCCCTCACTTTTAGCTCTCATCTTTTTTTCATCTGTGTTTCTTCTGCAGCCCTGACAGAAATTCCTACCTCCAAAATAGAGCTTAAATCTGACTACTTTTCTAAATCTCCGTTAACACAAACCTAGTTTAGGCACCATCACCTCTACCCTAAAACACAATAACAACTTCCTGAATCATCCAGCTTCCAGGGTCTTTTATTTATTTATTTTTTAATAAGACTCTGATTGATCACTATATGTCCCTAATTTACAGTCTTTTGATGACTTCCTCTTGATTTTCAGATAAAGTTCCTCAATATAAACAGCAACACCCTAAACCGTCTTGCCCCACCTACATTTATAAGCTCATCTAGAAACTCTCTCCCCTGTCCCTCTGCTTGCTTTAGGTCCCCTTGCGTATTCTTTTACTCCCCACCTACAATTCCATCTCTTTGTAGTCACAGGGTTTTTGCATTTACTGGTATCTATTCTGAGACTTCTTTTTGACTTTTGACAGAGCTGGTTCTTTCATCCTTCCCATCTCAGTTCAAATGCCACTTCCCTCAGAAAAGGCTCTGCTGACAACCTGCTCCCAGATGGTGAAAACTTTCCCCCTCCCCAGCTCGGAAGACTCAATTAGATCTTCCTGTTTGCTCTATAGTGATTCATATACAGAATTTTTACATCTGTTGGAGGAGGTCATTGAGAATGGTTGGTTGACCCCAGAGCTACATCTGGGCAGCCTGAGACCTCCTCCTCTGTCCTTGGAATGTATGTTTTACCAGTTAACTCTATTCCCACACAAGGAGCCATTTCGAGGGCACAGCCTTGAGACAGTAATGTGATGTTTGAAAGCATCTGGACTGAATTCATGGCTGACTCAGTTAAAGCCTCTCTATATATGTTTAAAATGCTGATATACAAGTCTGGAGATCTAGTTATCTTGCAGCCACCCAAAACAAGCCTCATGAATCCCCTTGCTGATTAAAACTGCCACTTACCAACCCTGAATATTCACTGGAAGGAACGATGCTGGAGATCCAATACTTTGACCACCTGATGCAAACAGCCATCTCATTGGAAAAGACTGATGATGGGAAAGATTGAGGGCAGGAGGAGAAGGGAGGTACAGAGGATGTGATGGTTTGATGATATTACTCACTCAGTGGACATGAGTTTGAGCAAACTCTGGGAGACAGTGAAGGACAGGGAAGCCTGAAGTGCTGCAGTCCATGGGGCTGCAAAGAGTTGGGCATGACTTAGTGACAACAACAACGACGACCAACCTGGAGTGGTCTGCCTCTTTCTTCATTCTCTTCTCCTCCGTGTCTGAGGGCTAGATTTGAATTTCACCAGGGAAATCCCAAGGTTGTGAACTACCAACTTTTATTATTATTGCTTTCAAAGTAGGATGCATATAAATTTGCATTTCAAATGACTTCAGTGCAAAGTAATATTCTCCTGCTTCACCTGTGTTCCCCAGTGTCAACCAATTTCAACTCATCTGTCTCTTTTGGTTTTGGCTCTTCGGGTTTCTAAATAGTCTACTAACTCTATTATTCTTTGAAACTTTTATTCTTTAGAAATTATCATATGACTTCTTAAAATAGAAAACAAATGTTAGTTCTCTTACACTTAGCAAATTCTCCTAACTCCTCTCTTCACAATCTTTGCTCCCACTCCTCAACTGTAAACTAAACTGTGATGAACTTAAGGGTAAATATCCATGGATTCAAATGTCCCTAAATGTTAGCTTAATTTTTCTGGTATACAGTAGTTGTTCAGTAAATGTGTCTCAAAGGAGGAAAGGAAGGGGAAAAAGATGGAAAGATGGAAGGAAGACAGGAGCAAAGAAAAGAGGAAGAAAGAAGCCCCATCTTAAACTCAAGCTCAGGAAACTGTCTTGAGCCTAAATTTCCCCCAGGGCTGTGGAAAGATTGGAGGTACGCAGGCAAAGGAATGCCAAAGATGTGGCAACCCACCAGAAGCTAGAAGGAGGCAAGGGAATATTCCTCCACAAGTTTGAGAGGCCAAATAGCCCTGCCAACATGTGATTTAGAATCGTGAGCCTCTAGAATTGTGAGACAATAACATTTCCTTGTTTTAAGCTGTTAGTCTGTGGTAATTATTATGATAGCCCTAGGAAACTAATACAAATTCTAAGGCCAATTTCACATCTAAATGTAGTGGCTCTGTGAGGTGATGAACAATCTCCTTGTTTTGATTATTTTTCCATGGGATTATTCCAATTTCAAAACTTTGGCATAAACTGCTGGAACTGTTACTTGATTCATCAAACACCAAGCCAAACAAAATTTTGGGTATTTTGGTACATTTTAAATGTGACCAGTAGAGAGATTTATTGTCAATTAAGTACTATTACATATCGTTTCACATTTTATTTTAAAATAGCCTTCTTCCATGGAGTTGTTTAACTGACAGTATTTTGTTAGAACAAAGTTTTGTATGTCCAGATTTTAGCTGCTTGAAAATAAAAGTTGAAACAGCCAACCAAAAAATAAATGGAGGCACGAAACCATCTTCTATGGCCTGCTGTTAAGTCTAGAAATATCTTATTCTGTCAGTGTGATTTCATAGCAGGATGAAAAATGTCAAAAGTGAGGATGACAAATCAGTCTAGTGAGGAAAAATGACTCTTGGACAAGAGATGTCATTTGTCATGATTGCCATTTGACTGCACTTTCCCCTCTTCTCTCTTTCATATGAATGCAATTTTGTCATTAGTTTTAAATTATCTTAACTGCACAATGGCTTGATCATGAAAATTGTATTTCCTTTCAAAGAGTTTTGTCAAATACCAAGAGTTTCAAAATTGATATTATACTTGTGGTATTTTTGTGTATTTCAATGAATTTTTTAAAAATCTGTAATGCTTCATTTATCAAATATTACTATCTTTCAAACCAACTGGTCATTTTTCCCAAGATATAGGTAACACTATTGCTTAAAAAAAAATTTTTTTTTTCAAAACTGACACAGTTGAGTGCAGCTCTCTGAGCCACTGCATAATACGGGTGGTAATTAAGCCACAGCTTCAAGGTTGCATGGACACAAGACAATTCAGCCTAATGAAGTATCGATCGGCTGCAGTCGAGGTAAAACAAGTTGACATTCATTTAGAGGTAGCAATGCGAATATACCACAATGCCACCAAAGAAATAAAGGGAACAAACAATGAGGCTGAATTTTAATCTTGCAAACACAATTAAGAATCTTATTTATAGCGTGCTGCTATCACTTAAACTAAAGCTAATTGCATACTTACTGCCCTGACATAAGATACTTAAATCAGCAGAAATTATATATCCTTAGCATAATGGCAAAAAAAGAAAAAGAGTGCCGGAAGTTTAGTGCTTCAATTAGAGACAACACTGCTACCTTAGAAAACTACACTGATGAAAGTGTTTGCAAACAAATTTCCCACATATTTGCTTTGGTGTTCGGTTTTGGTTCTTCATGTTTCTAAATAGTTTACTAATTCTACTATTTCTTGAATATTTTTACTTTAGACGTTATCATTTGACTGTAAAATTGAAAATATAAAGTTACTATTTCATATGCCAAATTTCATATTTCTTTTATTTTATTGAATATAATTTACTAAACGTTTATTGAACTGGTCTTACTTTCTGCATTAGCATACACATAAAGGACCAGCATTTCTCAACATTGTTTCTCTTTCAAATACGTACTAAATTTAAGTTACCTAGTAAGAAGACCTATCTCATAGCATGTTTTTAAGCTGTCACTGGTATAAAGAATTACAAAGATTCATTGTATCCATTATTTTTAATCAACCATGGATTATTATG
This sequence comes from Cervus elaphus, assembly GCF_910594005.1. Lineage (NCBI taxonomy): Eukaryota > Metazoa > Chordata > Mammalia > Artiodactyla > Cervidae > Cervus > Cervus elaphus. The sequence goes on along the minus strand of NC_057835.1, from coordinate 42,145,942 downwards.
ATATGAGTCTAAACACTGTTTCCAGAGTATAATGACATTATATTTACAAAATAAAATCTTTGGTGATTTTACAACAATTTAATAATGATTTGTAAATTAATACATAAATTTAAAAAATCTGATTAGACATTGCTGCTGCTGCTGCTAAGTCGCTTCAGTCATGTCTGACTCTTTATGACCCCATAGAAGGCAGCCCACCAGGCTCCTCTGTCCCTGGGATTCTCCAGGCAAGAATACTGGAGTGGGTTGCCATTTCCTTCTCCAATGCATGCATGCGTGCTAAGTCGGTTCAATCGTGTCTGACTCGGTGTGACCCTATGGACAGCAGTCCACCAGGCTCCTCTGTCCACGGAAGTCTCCAGGCAAGAGTACAGGAGTGGGTTGTCATTTCCTTCTACACATGGATATACTACTGTTTTAATATTCTCTTTATAGTTTTATGTGTATTTTAATTTAATAAATCAGAAGCTGAATATGTTGCTCAATGCTCTCAATGATCTTACACAAAACTGGGTTTCCTAATCTAGTATATGGAAAGTTCATCTTGTGACAAATGGACTCTGACTTACAATGTTAGTGGAGATGACTTACTTTGGTGAAGAAGCCAGGTTTTTATCTTTCAGGAAGACATACTTATGACAAATACTACCTAGAAGTCATTTAATAAAAGCCTTCACATAGAAATTAGAATTCAAAATGTATTTATATTAAAGCACTTGATTCAAAGTTACTGGCATTATACACATTACAGAAATCATATTTTCTCATCAATATTTTCATAAATATAAAAAGTTCCTACTCTAATGAAGAACCAGTATTGATGTGCAGCATTGGACTCTTAAAAAATCACTTTATATTAGATATGTGGTTCACATGATTAAGTTAATATATAAGGAAATAATATACTTAGCCACATCCACTGGATCATTGAAAGCAAGACAGTTCCAGAAAAACATCTATTTCTGCTTTGTTGACTATGCCAAAGTCCTTCCCTGTGTGGATCACAATAAACTATGGAAAATTCTGAAAGAGATGGGAATATCAGACCGCCTGACCTGCCTCTTGAGAAACCTATATGCAAGTCAGAAGCAACAGTTAGAACTGGACATGGAACAACAGACTGGTTCCAAATAGGAAAAGGAGTACGTCAGGCTGTATATTGTCACCCTGCTTATTTAACTTATATTCAGAGTACATCATGAGAAACGCTGGGCTGGAGGAAGCACAAGCTGGAATCAAGATTGACGGGAGAAATATCAATAACCTCAGATATGCAAATGACACCACCCTTATGGCAGAAAGTGAAGAAGAACTAAAGAGCCTCTTGATGAGAGTGAAAGAGGAGAGTAAGAAAGTTGGCTTAAAGCTCAGCATTCAGAAAACTAAGATCGTGGCATCCGGTCCCATCACTTCATGGGAAATAGATGGGGAAACGGTGGAAACAGTGACTGACTACTTTTCTGGGCAGAAATCACTGCAGATGGTGATTGCAGCCATGAAATTAAAAGACACTTACTCCTTGGAAAGAAAGTTATGACCAACCTAGATAGCATATTAAAAAGCAGAGACATTACTTTGCCAACAAAGGTCCATCTAGTCAAGGCTATGGTTTTTCCAGTGGTCATGTGTGGATGTGAGAGGTGGACTATAAAGAAAGTTGAGCTCCGAAGAATTGATGCTTTTGAACTGTGGTGTTGGGGAAGACTCTTGAGAGTCCCTTGGACTGCAAGGAGATCCAACCAGTCCATCCTAATGGAGACTAGTCCTGGGTGTTCATTGGAAGGACTGATGTTGAAGCTGAAACTCCAATACTTTGGCCACCTGATGTGAAGAGCTGACTCATTTGAAAAGACCCTAATGCTGGGTCTTTTGAGGGCAGGAGGAGAAGGGGATGACAGAGGATGAGATGGTTGGATGGCATCACTGTCTTGATGGACATGGGTTTGGGTGAACTCTGGGAGTTGCTGATGGACAGGGAGGCCTGGCATGCTGTGGTTCATGGGGTCACAAAGAGTTGGACACAACTGAGGGACTGAACTGAACTGATACTTAGCCACATATGTCTTCTTAACAATTTAGAAGGAATAAACAACACTTTTTTAGTATAAATAATACTGCTTACAAATATGGTTTATCAGATTCATATTTGTCCAATTGTTCATAAATGACAATTGTCATTTTAATTACTTCATTTTGTGTAAATCATTGCTTTGTAAGCATATCCATGGCCTGGTAATAGTAATTCATTTATTGAAAATTGAATATTTCTTATTTTGAGTTTGGTCCAAAGGGTACTGAGAAAAATTCATCTTTCAACTTTCTTTTGAGTGAATAGTGAGTCACACCTATCATCCTACTTAATATTTCCATGTGAGAAATGGCAATAGTCAAATGATCATGGAACATCAATGAGGTGGGCAAATTGTGAAATAAAATGATAAAATGGAGAGGAAAATTGTAATGTATGAAATTTTACTTAAGTATTTTTTTTTCATTTATTTTTATTAGTTGGAGGCTAATTACTTTAAAATATTGTAGTGGTTTTTGTCATACATTGACATGAATCAGCCATGGATTTACATGTATTCCCCATCCCGATCCCCCCTCCCACCTTCCTCTCCACCCGATCCCTCTGGGTCTTCTCAGTGCACCAGGCCCGAGCACTTGTCTCGTGCATCCAGCCTGGGCTGGTGACCTGTTTCACCCTAGATAATATACATGTTTTGATGCTGTTCTCTCGAAACACCCCACCCTCGCCTTCTCCCACAGAGTCCAAAAAGGATATTGACTTAAGTATTAATGCATCCTTCTCTTTTTTTTTTTTTTCTTTTTTTTTTTTTTATTTTATTATTATTTTTTTTTTCCAGTGGGTTTTGTCATACATTGATATGAACCAGCCATGGATTTACATGTATTCCCAATCCCGATCCCCCCTCCCACCTCCCTCTCTACCCGATTCCTCTGGGTCTTCCCAGTGCACCAGGCCGGAGCACTTGTCTCATGCATCCCACCTGGGCTGGTGATCTGTTTCACCATAGATAGTATACATAATGCATCCTTCTCTAACTTTTCCAGGAGTAGAAGCTGAAGATATAAAGGTGTGGAAATATAAGAAATGCTTTGCAAATTTTTATAATTGTAATCATTTGGCAGTCTTATCAATACTTTTTGTATTGCTGGGCTTCATTCAACACTTTCTGTAGTTGTGTGAAGATAATTTGATTTCATTGTTATGAAAATATCATATGGCAAAAAAAAAAAAAAAAAGGATAAAGGGAAGTTTAATGAAAAAACCCCCACTTTCTACTCAGGCTCTGTGTCCTTGTCCACATTTTTAACTTTCTGTTGTATTTTTCCAGATACTTTCCATGGATATGAACACAAAAGTCAATTCTCTTTTAATTCTTTCCCACAGAAATAAGAATATATGGTTTCCCTGTTTTCTATTATCCTTTTGTTTCACTTAACAATACCATATTTTATTCACTCTAAGACATCATCTATTAGAAGATGCACCATTATTTAAAGTTCTAAGAGAAAAGAAAAATACTACCAGTGAAACTATAACGTGATGCTTTTATCATTTAGAATTTAAACAAAACTGTGTTCTTTTAGTTTTAACAAGACACATGTTTTCATAGACTATTTTGTGCATACATTAAAAAGGGAAAACTTGATTTTCTAAGATATCCTACAATTTCATATTCCAAAACCACCCACTTGAAATTACTTTTAAATTTGCAGCCACCAAAGTCTGTAATTTTTTCTCACAGTATTAGCATTTGTTCTTTCAAGTGCTTGATTTAGCAATTCTTAAAAGAAGCCATAAAAAACATAAGAGCCATCTGGATGTCTTCTTTGGAGAAATGTCAGTTTAAGTTTTCTGCCCATTTTTTAATTGGCTTGTTTGTTTTTCTGATACTGAGTTGTATTAATTTTTTGTATATTTTGGATATTAGCCTCTTGTCAGTTGCATTGCTTGCAAATATTTTCTCCCATTCTGTAAGTTCTCTTTTCATTTGTTGATAGTTTCCTTTGCTGGGCAAAAGATTTCAAGTTTGATTAGGCTCCATTTGTTTATTTTTGCTTTTATTTCCTTTGCCTTGGAAAACTAATCTAAGAAAATATTGCTATGATTCACATCAGGAAATGTTTTACCTACGTTGTCTTTTTAGGAGTTTTATGATGTCACATCTTATATTTACCTCTTTAAAACATTTGGAGTTTATTTTTTATATGATGTGAAGGAGTGTTCTAATTTCAATGGCTTACATGTAGCTTTCCAGCTTTCATTTCCAGGCAGCTGACCATCATTCCAAAGTTTGAGCCTGGTGTTTTGTTGTGCAAGTCATAAAACTGCATCAAACCTTCCCTTGGAAAATAGGATTTTGACATTATCTAGATTTCAGGTATTTTAGTATGTGCAAAGATGTATCTTAAAATTGAAGAAATATGGTATATCTTGTAAATCTGCCCATTTCCATACACATATTTTGACTCCTTTTACCTTTTTGATGGTGGAATAATTGTGCATTTGTGATTCTTTACCATCTGAGCCACAGGGAAGCCCATGATTTTGTATACTTGTATAATATTGTATCCGCTATGCAACTAGATCCCTACTGCTAGAAATTTAATTTCTTGTAATTCATTTGCTTTTCTTTGTTTTTTTTTAAATCTTTCTTTTCTCTGTTTGGTTGATTTTCCTCAACAATAGTGGAAAGAACATCCATATTCATACAACTTTGTGGACATGTGTCCTGTGAATAAAAATCCTAGATGTAAAAATAATCAAAGGAAATGTACATTTAAATTTTAAAATAATTTTAAAACAAATTCTGTCCTTCAAGGATTAGTGCTCTGTACATTAATATGCCTCAGTCTCTAAACTCATACTAATATTATGCATTTTCAATCTTTTAAAATTTAAAAAACCTAAAAGGTGTTCTACGTAAATAATGAATAGTACCGCTGAAACTCCAGTACTTTGGCCACCTCACGCGAAGAGTTGACTCATTGGAAAAGACCCTGATGCTGGGAGGGATTGGGGGCAGGAGGAGAAGGGGATGACAGAGGATGAGATGGTTGGATGGGGTCACTGACTCGATGGACATGAGTTTGAGCAAACTCCAGGAGCTGGTGATGGACAGGGAGGCCTGGCATGCTGCAATTCATGGGGTCACAAAGCGTCGGACACGACTGAGCGACTGAACTGAACTGAACTGAACTGAACCGAACCCCTTGGAATTCTAATCCTGCACTTCTGAGTTAAACTTATTTATATTTTCTATCTTATAGGAATCATATTTTGTTTGCAGGGGCTTTCAATTGTCTAATACTATTTGTAAAAATGAAATTAATTTCTAATACTTCTATGTTTCAGTTTTTTTTTCTTTTAAGTGGAAGATAATCTTTATCCTAATATAGATCTGAGAGAAAGATTTTTCTCTTGTTTTTTCTTAGGTTTTTTATGAAACACTACAGTGACATTTAAGGCAAATTTCTGAAAGGATATATTTTTAAAATCAATCAGAATTATAGTACATTAGCTTTAGCACATATCTGAGGAGTATCTAATTGTCCCCTTTCATTTGCATGTGAGAAATCTAAGACCCAGAGAAGTCAAATGATTTTTTCTTTTATGTCAATAAACTGGAGATCCAAGACTTGAATCTATATCTTTGCATTCAGAGTTTATTCTACTATACCATTAATATATCAAAGTCTGAAAAAATGTAGATATTCAAATGGCCACAAAATAGAAGGATTTTTAAAAGGTCATGGTTAAAGTGATTTTTGTTGTTGCTGCTGGGAGAATAAAACACAAAATCTTGCAGTGCTAGATTGGTTATTTTGTCCACAGTCAATTACCAATACAATATGATGCTTCTGGAAGACTATAGCTGTAAAGATAGTGTGTATTCTGTATCATTAGAACCACTGATAAAGAAACTAATAAAATTCAATTATAGACCATATCTTCATTCTAGGTGATAATACATTGCTTAACTCAGAGTTTCAAAAGTGTTTCAGATCACAAATACTTATCTCTTATAATATATACATATATTTACTCATTTATAAGACCTATCATAGCAAATATGTAATTTATATTTTTATAAGGTTGATTAATAACAACCTATTATAAACTTTATTATTTATACTACACACATCTATAGTATTGCAATAAATGGCTGATGAGGCATATTGCAGTGAAGTGAATATTTATTTCAACAGAGTGTGCCTCATCAGCTATTTATTTCAATATTGTTTATGTCACCGGCATTTTGACTGATAGCCTTTTCCTGAGACTGTTCCTACCTAAATATCTAACATGCCAATCTAATTTTAGGTAAGCTATCAATCTTCACTGGTTTAGGGATAACTTGGAAAAATCTCCTTTTTTGTCCAAGTTTGGTGATCTGGAACCATTCTACAAATTGTAAATTTTATTCAGTTTAAAAAACTTACCAGAATTGGCAAATATGTCAGACCATTAAAATTAGTTGAATATATCCTGTAAGTTCCTACATTCCATTGAAAAAAAGACCCTGATGTTGGGAAAGATTGAGGGGAGGGGGAGAAAGGGGGTGCAGAGGATGAGATGGTTTGATGGTATTACTGACTCAATGGACATGAGTTTGAGCAAACTCTGGGAGACAGTGAAAGACAGGGAAGCCTGGTGTGCTGCATCCATAGGGTCGCAAAGAGCCGGACATAACTTAGCAACTAAACAACAACAAAAGTTCCTAAATTAGAACATAGGTTAAATTTGCTACTTAAGAGTTAGGGCTCTCATTCATGCAGAGTAAAAACCTGAAAATTGGAAGGAGGTCATTTGAAATAATTTAAATGGCTCTGAGTATTCCAAACATGTAAACTCTACTTGTCTATAGAAACAATCCCTCATCTTCTCTCTCTCTCAGAATATCTCTCAATCTCTCAGAACATCTGTCTGATGGGATATTCCTGCTTTGGCTGACAATACAATAATGATTTTACCTGAAGGAAGGTAACCAAAATAGTTCTTTTTGAAGTATATGTGAGTTATCTTCTTTACTCCATATATCATATTCCATTGTTTCTAGAAATTTAAATAGAATCTGCTTTCTACATGTCCCAGGAGGTAAATATACACTTAAGGCCATGATAATAAAGCTTATATGTCAAAAGAATTTAAGTAACTTAATCATTTATGTTGGACAAAAATCTAGCAAGTGTGTGCATGAAATCTGAGAATGCTAGATTAGATAGAAAGAAACAGAATTTCAGATCAGGTTGGATTTCCCAATACTTCTATGCAAGATTCTCAATTTATTTTCAACTGAGTAGCTGGAAATGGTTTTAATTTTAATTCTGAAAGCTAACTGGAGGGAAGGAAAGAACTTTTCCCCTCCACAGTAAGAAAAGCAAGAATTTGAGCCAGTCTCATCTAGACATTGTCTTTTTGTTAAATGAAGTAAATGAAGGTTAGAAAATACATACTTCTGGAAATGTGTCACTAGTATTAGACAAAATATTAAAGTGAAAAAATGATAACAATATTAGTAACAATAACAAATTGAAAACAGAGAATTATGAAAATCTCTAAGAATGACCTACAATAGCTAGAGTGAAAATTTGCAGAACCAGATCCAAAATTTGAGTGAGGCCAAAAGAGATGAGCCTGGCATTTGAGACTATTTTTCTCCTTATGATAACTGACATTTCTCAGGGCAAGAGTCAAAATTTAGCTAACAGGTGAAGAATCCTAAGAAGTTTGGGAATTCAGTATTACACATTCAATTGAACAGATGGCATAGAAACACAGTTTGAAAATCTAGCAAAATGCAAATAAATGATAATAAATTTTGAAAACATTTTAAATTTATAATAACAATAATAATAATGCATATTGAAATTTATGAGATGCAGCTAAACTATATTTAGAGGAGCCACTATAATCTTAAATGCATATATTGGAAGAGAATGAAAGTGAATGTGTTAGTTGTTCAGCTGGTCTGATTCTTTATGACCCCATGGACTCTAGCTCGCCAGACTCCATGGAATTTTCCAGGCAAGAATATTGGAATGAGTAGCTAGCCATTCCCTTCTCCAGGGGATCTTCTAACCCAGGTATCAAACCCAGGTCTCCTGCATTGCGGGTAGATTCTTTACTATCTCAGCCACCAGGGAAGCCCTGGAAGTGAACAAAGGCTGAATATAATGCTGTGAGCATCTACTACATGAAATTAGTAAGAGAATAACACATTAAGCTCAAAGAATATTTTAAGTAGATAATGAATAAGAGACAAAAATAATGAAATAGAAAACAAATCTATAAGAAAGAGCAACAACAGAGCAAATTTATAAACACCAGGGAAGACTTATCAGACACAAATAACATGACTGTGAATTATCATTATCAAAAATTAAAAGGAAACATTACTATATATCCTCTTTTACAGAAATTAATATTGGAAATTATCAATTTGAAATTAAAGAGATTTAAACATTATTTCTCAAATTCCATAAAGGAAATCACAAGGCAAGATAATATCATCAAACAAAAGTGAATTCTACCAAAGAATATTATAATACCAATTTGACATAAACTGTGTAAGAGACTAGAAAAAGAGAACTTACTTTATCAAACTACCATGGCTTTTCCACCAGAACCTGAAAACATCACAACAAAGAGAATTACAGAGCAATAACACATATATTCATTGAAACACAGTTTTTAAAATCTAGCAATAATAAATGATAGTAAATAACTTACTAATTTATTTATTTGAGGGTGTAAACATGAAAAACTACTTTGAAATTAATGAATATAATTGGCCACATTAACAAAAAAAAGAAAAAAATCAAACAGTCATGCCAAGGAGTTAGTTGTCATTATGAGTCTGCCTCCTTCCCGGGTTGTCAGCCTCCTGAATAAGGCAAGCTTTCCTTTCCCACCAAAAAGAAGGAGAAGTTATGTCAAAGATGCAGATAACATATTTGATCAGTTTATGTAAGAATTTATAGGAAAAAGAGAATTTTTTTTTAGTCTGATAGGAATTTAGAACACCCACATCAAGTATTGCATTTAATGATGAAATATTGAGAATCTATTTGTGAGAGAAAAAGTAATGTCTTTTTCAACAATTCTATTCTGTGTATAGTAGAAAGCTCTAGATAGCCCAATAAGACAAAGCAAAAAATAAAAAGCTTCATATTTAAAAAATAAATAAATAGAATTGTCCTTTATAAGCAAATAAATGTATTCCTTTAAAAAATCCAAATTAACAGATGAATTTAGCAAAATTCATTAACAAATGAAATTAATTAACAAATGAAATATAAGATCATTATACAAAATTCAACTGAATGTCTGTATTAAAAACAAGTAAAAATTAAAATTGTAAAAGAAATGGTATTAGCTGTTTTCTGTTGTCATTACAAATTATCACAAATTTAGTAGCTAAAACATGACCAATTACAAATTCTGCAAGTCAAAATTCAGGGTACAGAATGATTCAGCTGATCTACTCTCTGGGTTTCACAAGTTCAAAATCAAGTTGTTAGCAGATCTACATTCCTTTGTGGAGTCTGTAGGAATGAATCTACTCAAAAGTTCATTTAGAGTATTGCAAAATTCAGTTTCCTGCAATTGTAAGACTAAGGTCCCTGTTTCTTCGATGGCCATTGTGTTCTAGAAGGCATCCACAGTCCTTGTTTTATTGTCCTTTTCCTCTCTCTTTAAAACCAGTAAGAAACGGGTCTCGCTCTTTCCATGTTTCAAATCTCTTTGACATTCCTTTCTGCCTCATCTTACTTCCGCTTCCTTCCAGTTCAATTCCTGGGTCGGGAAGATCCACTAGAGAAGAATAGGCTACCCACTCCAGTATCCTTGTGGCTCAGCTAGTAAAGAATCCACCTGTAATATGGGAGACCTGGGCTCAATCCCTGGGTTGGGAAGGTCCTCTGGAGAATGGAAAGGAAACCCACTCCAGTATTCTGGCCTGGAGAATTCCATGTACTGTGTAGTCCACGGGGTCGCAAAGAGTCAGACACGACTAAGCAACTTTCACTCACTCTCACTCACTCTGCCACATTTCTCCTAACTCTGCCAGGAAAATTTCTCTCATTTTAAAGGCACAACTGATTAGACTGTGTCCACCTGGATGATTCATGGGAATCTCCCCATTTTAAACTTTTTAATCTTAATTGTATTTTCAAAGTCCCTTCACAACAGTACCTAGGTAAGTGCTTGATTGAATAAGCAGAAGGTGAAATTATGAGAGGTGGAATCTCTAGAATTCTGCTTATTACAAAAAGGGCTCAGACAGTAAAAAATTTGCCTTCTATGCAAGAGACCTAGGTTCGATCCTTGGGTCTGGAATATCCCCTGGAGACAGAAATGGTAACCCATTCCACTATTCTTGCCTGGAATTCCATGGACAGAGGAACCTGGCAGGTTATAGCCCATGGTGTCCCAAAGAGTCAGACATGACTGAGTGACTAACACCTACCACAAAATAATTTACAACAGCCTCTTTCCTCCCCAATCCAGCCTCATAGTTTATCCTCATAGTAAAGAAGATAATATAAAAGGCTGATTTAGCTTACCAACAAGGGAGTTCATGCCAGAAAGCTCTGCAAAAGCATTATACTTGTTACACATACTCTACCACATTGAATCCTCACAAAAATTCTCTAAGATACATACTAATAGCTCTGTTTTACAAATGAGGAAATCAAAACAAAGCGTGAAGCAACTGTAAAAGGTCACAAAGAAAATGTGGTATGTGAAAGACTTAAGACCAAGTTTCTTTATTATTAAAAAAACAACAAACAAACAAACAAACAAACTGTGCTCTCAGGTAAGTGAAAAAGTGAAAGTGTTAGTTGCTCAGTCGTGTTTGACTCTCTGAGAACCCATGGACTGAAACCCAGAGGCTCCTGTGGTCCATGGAATTCTCCAGACAAGAATGCTGCAGTGGGCAGCCATTCCCTTCTCCAGGGGATCCTCCCGACCCAGGGATAGGACCCTGGTCTCCAGTATTTCAGGCAGATTCTTTACCATCTGAGCCACCAGGAACAGAGACTCATAACTTAGCGTTAGACCCAAGAGTCACAGAGTAGATGCTCAGAAAATGCATCTTGAATAGAAATTAGTGAAATAGTTCTCAAATTTTAAATCTCAGTTCATTCCAATACAAATAATTGATGAACAATATAATATTTTGTTATTGTTAAAGAGAAACTCATACACTCTAGTTTTTTCTTGCACATATTTCACTTGCCTTATAATTAATCATTCATAAAACTTTCTTGGTGAGAAAAGATTAATCAATTCATCAGAAACTTATATAAAATACTCTACCAAGTGCTCAGGATACAGATATTTATAGAATAGTCTCTTCTTCTTAAGGAGATGAAGAAAAGATCTTAAACACACAGAAAATATTGATAACCCACCGAAGCATACATACGTATAGAATATATACATGTCAATACATCACCAGCAGTTCAGTTCAGTTCAGTTCAGTCACTCAGTCACGTCTGACTCTTTGCGACCCCATGAACCGCAGCACTCCAGGCCTCCCTGTCCATCACCAACTCCCGGAGCTTACTCAAACTCTTGTCCATCGAGTCGGTGATGCCATCCAGCCATCTCATCCTCTGTCGTCCCCTTCTCCTCCTGCCCCCACTCCCTTCCAGCATCAGGGTCTTTTCCAATGAGTCTTCGCATGAGGTGGCCAAAGTACTGGAGTTTCAGCTTCAGCATCAGTCCTTCCAATGAACACCCAGGACTGATCTCCTTTAGGATGGACTGGTTGGACCTCCAGCAGTTACTATACTATTATTATATTATTATATGGTTTCATATAAATGGAGATATCTATTTAAGATAGAGGAGACTATGGTGTGCTGAAATTTGAGAAAGAATGTGCTCCAATTTGAAGAAGTAAAACACAATGAAGTATCACAAAGTAATTAGTATTAAGCTAAAACTAAGTAGATCAACTGAATTTAGTTGGTGCTCTTGGTAAGAACAACTGCTATTCTATGTCAGGGAAGGAAAACTGTTTCAAGATGCTTGAAGATACAGGAGTGACAGGATTCACTGATGTGTAAGAAACTTATAGAATTGAACCCAGAACACATGGGGAGTCTCTTCTGCCTGTCACTCATTTTTCTTACACAGAGAAATTTATTCATTAAAAACTTATTTAAGTCATGCTGGCTATAGCCTTTAGTTTAGAAAAATGGAAAAGGGATTTCAGAGAGGAAAAGTGAACAGCTTGCATCAGATAAAGAATGAGAAAAAAAAAAAGCCAAGATAAAAGGTGAAAAAAGAGAGAGAGAAATGAGGAGATAGAAAATGAAAGACAAAGTGATAAAACAGGAAGAGATGAGACTTCCCTGGTGCTACATTGGTTAAGGTTCTGCTCTCAAACTGCAGGAGACCAGGTTTTGATCCATGGGTCAGGAAGATCCCCTGAAGAAGGGATTGGCTACCCACTCCAGTATTCTTGCCTGGAGAATTCCATGGACAGAGGAGCCTGGTGGGCTACAGTCCATAGGGTTGCAAAGAGTTAGCCATGACTGCAGCGACTACAGCAAGGCCAAAACACAAACAAAATGAAACAGGAAAAGAGAAGGAAACAGAGCAGAGATGAAGAGAAATAGATAAGAAGGAAAATAAAGGGGAAATGGTGAGGGGAGAAGGAGGAAGAAAAAAGTGAGGGAAAGCAGAAACTTGTATGGCAAGAAGTGTGTGCATGTGTGCTCCATTGTGTCCGAATCTTTGTGAGATTTTTACCACTATGCCACCTGGGAAGCCATATGGCAATAAAGCAGTGTCTAATTTTCTTTTTCCTATTCATCTCATAAATAAACCCAATAGACAAAAGGCAGTATTCTATGTGGGTTTCAAATACTAAGACATCGTCCATGCAATGAAGAGATACGCCTAGACAAAACTGTTTTTAAAACATTGGTTTGATTTATATGGAAAGTTGTTTGTTTGTTTTTTAAAGTGCAGTGGCAATTATTAGAACCTCCTGAGACATGCATTGTTTGTTCTCCTCCATCCATTCACTCTCTTGTAAGAAAAGATGGAATTTTTATTTAGGAACCACCACTCCCTGTTTCTCAGCTTCCCAGGTGGCTTAGTGGTAAAGACCTGTCCTGCCAGTGCAGGAGACACAAGAGACTTGGGTTTAATCTCTGGGTCTGGAAGATCCACTGGAGGAGGGCATGGCAATCCGCTCCAGTATTCTTGCCTGGAGAATCCCATGGACTGAGGAGCCTGCTGGGCTACAGCCCAAAGGATTGCAAAGAGTAGGGCACGGCTGAAGTGACTTAGCACACATGCACATACAAGCAAGTCTGAAGCCGGAGAAAGCATTGACTCCTCCATATTCCATTTTCCTCTCTGTAACAATGTTGGGTTGCCTCCCATGGATGCAGAAGGCCTGCACTTGCCCAGTTTTAGGTTAGAAGAAAAAGCACTGAGTCATTGACAGAGACAGCGGTCGGTTTAGTGGATCTTTCACATCTGAAGAAAGGTCCCAGAGCAACAGCCCACATGCAGGCTAGAAGGAGGGCAAGTGGGGTCCAAGGGGATGGGCGACAGACAGTTATAGAGGGACTTGACATCATGTTGAGGCTTTCCTGGTGGCTCAGGAGTAAAGAATCCACCCGCAAGGCAGAAGCTGCAGGAGATACAGGCTCAAGTCCTGGGTGGAGATGATCCCCTGGAGGAGGGTATGGCAACCTACTCCAATATTTTTGCCTGGAGAATCCCATGGACAGAGAAGACTGGTGGGCAATAGTCCATATTGTCACCAAGAGTTGGACAAGACTAAAGCGACTTAACATGCAGCCATGCTCATTGTTTACCAGGGAAATTAGCAAAGGGACAAGCCTCTCATGGCCACTTTGATAAAAACAATCACTAGCTGGGGCCTGGAACAAGTATGTGGGAAGATCAGTCATATGAGTGGGGTATAAACGAAGTAGGCACTGGTCAAGTAGGGGATGGACAGAGAGCAAGGGAACAGCCATCTTGAGCGAGCCCAGAGTGCCTCATTTTGCTCTCCACCCTGAACACCTTTCAGGGGGTGTTGAAGGTCAGCAGCTGCAGAAACATGTGATTTAATCCTTATAGAGGTAAATGGCAAGTGCCCATGGCAAGTACCAATCAACAGTTGATAGTAAGAATAAGTATACATATTAAGAGCTATAGTCTTCTTTCTTGATTTCATCTGTGTTGCTACCATATTACTGTGTTATTTTTGAAGTGGAACAGCACTTGCCACCCTAAAATATGTTTCTTTGGCATAAGAGTTATTTTAGGCTGTCTATTTCTAAAAAATAGCAGATAAGCAGAGCTCAGAAAAAAGTTTTCCTTTTATGAGACATTTACACATCTCCTTCATGGTCCAGTGGCTAAGACTTTGCATTCCCAATGCAGGGGTTCCTTGTTCCAGCCCTGGTCAAGTAACTATATCCCACATGTTGCAACTAGGACCCAGAGCAGACAAATAAATATTTTTTTTTAAAGAGACACATTTATAAGATAAATATCCATGTATAAGGGAGTACATCTCTCTCTCCACCAAAAAGACAAGGATGATAAATCTCTAGGAATTTACCAGTGGAGAAGGAAAGGACCTAAATTGGCATAATAGACTCTCTTTTGTTTATTATGTTTTTCCTGATAACTTGTCATCTCTGGCTACCCTAACCCCTAACATTTTCTTTTGTATTTAATTGGAGATGTTATTTAAAGTCGTGGTTTGGGCCATTTAATGAGTTACTCGGTTTTCCTGTCATCTCCCAGGTACATGGGAATAATACATGTTACTATTAAATATCTATCTTTTTCCTGTTAACCTGTATTTTATTACCCAGGTTGGAGCAAGGATATAGAGGTGTCTCAGCCAAGTGTATAACATGATAGAGGAGACATTATTTTTTTCTCCCTTATGGTTTCCATCACAGTGTTGTCAAGTACCTCTGCTTCATTCAGTATCTTTTCTTTTTTTCTATCTGCAGCATTCTGATTTGTAAATTTGGGTAATATTTGATCTTACCAAAAATTAAGAATTTGGAAATGATCATAGACAATGATTTTTAACAAATTGTGTTTAATTGGTAATGATGGGGTTGCTAAGAGTCGGACACGACTGAGTGACTTCACTTTCACTTTTCACTCTCAGGCATTGGAGAAGGAAATGGCAACCCACTCCAGTGTTCTTGCCTGGAGAATCCCAGGGACGGGGGAGCCTGGTGGGCTGCCGTCTATGGGGTCGCACAGAGTCGGACACGACTGAAGTGATTTAGCAGCAGCAGCAGCAGCATGAAATAACAAAGAAGATCCTTAAGGGGGACTCCACTTGCCCTTTGGATTGGAGAAAACATTGCATCCTTCTTGTTGCTGTTGTTCAGTCCCTAAGTCATGTCTGACTTTTTGCAACTCCATGGACTGCAGCAAGCCAGTCTTCCCTGTCCTTCACTATCTCCTGGAGTTTGCTCAAACTCATGCCCACAGAGTCGGGGATGACATCCAACCATCTCATCCTCTGCTGTCCCCTTCTCCTCTTGACCTCAATCTTTCCCAGCATCAGGTCTTTTCCAATGAGTCAGCTCTTCACATCAGGTGGCCAAAGTACTGGAGCTTCAGCCCAACATCAGTCCTTCCAATGAATATTCAGGGTTGATTGCATCCTACTATGTTACAAAGTCCTATATTCTCCTCTGAGACTTTAAAAGAGCACAGCTGCAGGACACAGGTGCTGTTCTTTTTAACCCCACTTGCAGAGAGAGATGGTTTCCTATGTGTCTCTAGTGTCTTAAAATAGAAAAAAAAAATGATTCAAGGAAATAAATGACTGCAAACTTCACACAGTGGCAGAGTTAGGATTCCACTGAAGGTCTACAGCTCTGCATTAGGAAGGCTATTAGTTTGTTAGTATTATTTTTCTTCTTCATGTGTTCAATTTGAACTGGTTTTAAGTGGATGAATATGCTGGTCTAGGCATGTCTTGTTTCTGACTCTGCAACCACTGAAGAATTAATGAAAACTGTGTACAATTTTTTGAAATGAGTTGTTTGCTGTCCATCACAGTAGCTTTATGAACAGAGGGTTCTCAAGGAACTTACTTTTTATACCCTTTTATTTCTTTCCCCTTTAAAAGGGAAGAGAAAGCAGGAGACTTCCCTGGCCGTCCTGTGGTTAAGACTCCACACTTTCACTGCAGGAGGCACGAGTTCTATTCCTGGTTGGGGAGCTTAACATCCTTTATGACCTACAGTGCAGGAAGAAAAAAAAAAAGAAAGTGGAAAAAAAAAAGCTAAAACCTAAAGAACAGAGATTCCTGTGTTCATAAGCTGATGGATCAATTCGACTTCAATGATAAGCATTTTAAGCCAATTGGTAAATCTTGTTGAACACTATCTGAAACCTTTTGATTTAATTGACCCTGTATACTATCTAGCACATAGTATTCAATGAAAGTATGTCTGTCAGATACAAATTAATCATCTAGTTAATTTAGTCAACATGGTTAAATGAGTTTTCCTACTGAGGCATGGTCTTAATCACCACCTGGAATGGTAAACCACAAGGCTGAAATGGCTCACACTTGGAAGAATAATACAAACTCAAATAGTGTAGCAAATATCATTATCTTTTAATAACTTGATGAAAGTATTTTTTAAATAATCAAAATGTTTTATGACCCTATAACCTGTCTTTTATTTCTACAAGAAATCAGATTTACCCTTAAAGGGAAAAAAGAAAGGATATGGTATTGCAAAACCATGACAAATGTATCCTATTCCATTTGCATTTAACATACTAACTGATCGGTATTAGCATTAGGTTAAAATATTTATTGCACTTATTCAAGATAAATTGCATCAATATAATGTATTATTTAAGAACAAATGGGAATAATCTGCAGCAGTGAAGATAACATCATGCTTCATACTATTTTTTGACAATAACAGGTTTAAGAAAGTGTTAAACTACTTGGTTTATGATTTATAAAATACAAAAATGTAACTGTAAGTATTTTAACATCTTTAGGAAAGAAGAACTAAAAGATATGACAACCATCCCAAGAGGAGGAGCATTCATGCCCCAAAGACATTTTAAGAGAAAAGTCTGCCAGGGACACCTTCTAGAAAGGACTGAATTAATCAGACTGTCTCCCTGTGGATCCCTTCACAGTCCTGTTGTAAATGAGGAAAGTCATTTACATCTAAACAGATTCTTCAATAAATAGCTTCCACCTCTGAGTAATGCAGTTTAGTTTTTTCACTCTAACTTCCATGACTAAGCACTTAGTTCCAAAGAACCTAAAATTAAACAATGCTTAGAGTCAAAATTCATCAATGTGTAAGTTTCCCATTTTCTCAGTTTCACTGGATTTATTTTACCATTGGTGAAATCTGCATTAATAATAGTGTTCTATTGTACTATCATAATGAAGGATGCTACTGAGATTTCCACTGACATCCTTTCTGCAACTGTTTTGACATCATCCTAGATAGTGCGCCCCCATCATCTTGACATCATAGCATAGCCTGCCCAGACCTCTGGTGATATTGCTTCGCATTGTTTTAACATCACAATCTGGTCTGTGTAGATTTGTATTGACCTCATTTTGCCATCAATTTGACATTGTAATTTGGTCTCCATGGAAACACGGAAACCATGTTGTCATTATAATTTGTCATTATAATGTGGTGTCTATATGCTTATCAAAATTGTTTTCATATAGCAATTTGACATCACAACACAATCTCTATAAGCTCATCCTCAGAACGTTATGATGATGTAAACTGCATTCAAATGAGTGGGGATAGACTTGTGATAAGAATGAGGAAAAAATATCCATTGTATGTGTTCAAAAGATATTTTTCCATCTTAAGTATGTGCACAATTTAAGGTTTTATTTCCTTTTAAAATTAAGAAATACCATGGTAGTAGGTGTTCTTTTTGTGGTAAGTATTGTTTTATGCAGTTTAAATCTCTAAATTCTTGAAAAAAACACCCCACATTTTCTCAGAGCAAATTATATTCTGGTGGCAACAATTGGAATGTGCAACTATCTTTGTAAAATAAATTTTTTTCAGTTCTCTAGAAAGAGTTTGTGATGTTAAAATTTTTGCTCTCACAGAGTAGTAAATAAAGAACTCTCTTTAAATAATTTCTCAATTTTCTTTCCTAAAAGTCTTAGTAGTTTTGAGAGTTTTAAACTACAATCTAATTCTTCCCTAAAAATCGATTTTGGCATTATCTTCTATGATAATTTTCAGTACCTGTATTCTTTGGTAACCAATATATATTCAAGCTACACATATTATAAGGCTATCCAAGTGGTGCTAAAGGTAAAGAATCACCCTGCCAAGCAGAGGAGACCTTCAGGAGATGCAAGTTCAATCTCTGTTTCCAGAAGATCCCTGGAGTAGTGAAAGGCAAGCCACTCCAGCATTCTTACCTGGAAAATTCCATGGACAGAGGTGCCATGTCCTCAGTCCATGGGGCCATAACGAGTTGGACATGACTGGGCACTCATGTTATATGGGGCATTTATTGGAAGAGAGAACTAAAACACAGGAAGAAAATGGGTGGAGCTGGCCTCGAGGGTGTTCCAACCAGAGAACTGAATGTTCTCAAGCTCTGACTGGTTCTCACATCACTCCTGTCATTTCATGGTCTCTTATTTCCGTTTAAGTAAATGTGGAAGGAGGAAAAGAAGTGACTGCTAACCGTTTCATTCTTGACTCTGTAGGGTCCATGGCCAGAGAGGAAGAACTTTAAAAAGGCTTCCTCAACCTCTGACTGAAATACCTCAGAGAAGAAACCTCTCATCCAGTCTGCGTTACCTGCTAATTATTAGATTAATCACTGTGGGACACAAGATCAGACTGGCCTAATAGGGTGACCTATCACTCCCATCTTTGCTGGTGGCTCAGATGATAAAGACTCTGCCTGCAATGCAGGAGACCTGGGTTCAATTCCTGCATTGGGAAGATACCCTGGAGAAGGGAATGGCAACCCACTCCAGTACTCTTGTCTGGAGAATTCCAAGGACAGAGGAGTCTGGTTGGCTACAGTCCATGAGCTAGCAAAGACTCAGACACTACTGAGCATTATGCAGAACATCTTTAAGAGCTGAGCAATATGAAAAAGCCTATTTCTGAATAAGAAAATAGGTAGAAATAAGCACAAATGTTCAATATGGCATTACATCCTCCTGATTCACATGCTTTTCTGAACTTTTTCCTAGTGTTTTCTACTCTGCCTTTAATGTGTTCAGTTGGTCATGCTCTATGATTTCACTGTTAATACATTTCAAGCCACTTCATTATAATCTTTTTCAATTATCAGTAACTTGGATCTAGTTCTCAGTGGTATACTGACCAACTCTTCTTTTCACATCCTAGACAAGAACCTATTAGGATGGCCACCATCTACTCAAAGATAAATTTTGTTTGGGGAGGAATCTGCTCTGAAATCTGTAAACCTGAAATCTTTTGGGCTGTTTTATCTCTCACGTCCTTTGAATTAAGAATTTAAAGCTTATTCATTATCTTTTTCTATGGAACAGTTTATTAAACCTTACAACCAGTATTAAACTGTTCTAGAATAATTTTAAATGCTTTCTTATTTTATTCTACAACATTCTTACAGAGACATATCACAATACTCATTTTATATACGAGTAGGCTATTGTCCAGGGAGATTAAGTAGTTTGTTCAAAGACTCACAATGAGTTTCTTAGTGTCTTGGTCTCCTGATTCTTAGTACAACATTTTTTGCATTATATGGCACTGCAATTGTTGCACTATCAAAATTCATAATTAGTCTTCCATTCATGTGCATTTCTGCAAATCTTTTGAGGTACTCCATTTCAAGCTTATATTGTTTAAAAAAGATTGTAAGTGTGACTTCAAGTATGCACTTACTTTGTTAACGCAGTTCAAAGTTTAATTTTTTATCCTTAACAAAACCAAAGCCCAAGTGAGTAAGTTCCAGTCAGATATCAAATGTAAAAGAACAATAGAATTTCATGAACATGGCAGAAAAAAATAAGATACTCATTACATCCTGACTGTTGAATCTAAGTCCCAAAGTCAAGTCTTGCTACTGATATGACTTTATGGATCAGGAAGGCAATATAAGCAAGAGTACCAGAGTTGTTCCGAAACAGGATTTCAGTAATATACATTAGGCAGTAACACAACTCAATACTAGACACTTAAGAATAGGCTGCAAAAAAATAAATAAATAAATAAAAGAATAGGCTGCATGAGGTATGTGGTCACTTTATTCATTTCTCTGTTTAGTATCAAGAGAATAACAATCAAGGCCACTAATGAACAGCAAGTAAAACTTGCTGTTTTAGGAACACTTGGCTTCAATTTTAGGAATATTAGAGAAACACTAGGTAAGAGTAGATATTATGGGGAATAGATTATATATATATATATATATATATATATACATGTATTTGTTGTTGTTCAGTCGTTACATCATGTCAGCCTCTTCGTAATCCCATGGACTGCAGCACACAAGGTTTCCCTGTCCTCCACTCTCTCCTAGAGTTTGCTCAAAGAGATACTATCAAACCATCTCATCTTCTGCCACTCTTTTCTCCTCCTGCCTTCAATCTTTCCCAGCATTAGAGTCTTTTCCAATGAGCTGGCTCTTTGCATCAGGTGGCCAAAGTATTGGCACTTCAGCTTCAGCAACAGTCCCTTCAGTGAATATTCAGGGTTAATTTCCTTTAGGATTGACTGATTTGATCTCCTAGCAGTCCAAGGGACTCTCAAGAGTTTCCTCCAGCACCACAGTTTGAAAGCATTAATTCTTCAGCATTCAGCTTTTTTATTATATATATATATATATGTGTGTGTGTGTGTGTGTATGTGTGTATATATATTCAAATGCAATTCAGTCCCAATTGATTGCTTCCATGTGAGAACACAACCACTGTGGCCAGACAGTAAGATTTTTTTAAGGGAAACAATAAATTCATATATTCAGATAAAATCTTTAGATCTTTAAATTTTGGTAACCAATTTAAAACTATCAAAAATGATGTTCAGGCTAATGGGAGATCCCCATGTCCTCAGCTAAATTAGAAATACATATAAAGGAAGCTGAAACCTTGATGTAACATGAAAATTCTGAAAAGAAATGTATTTTAAAGTTTACTGTGAGAACTCTTGTCAGTTTGAAAGTTCATAATGTTCAGAGTAAGGGTTAAACCAACCTTTCATCAATTAAGTAAAGGTGTGCTTTTTCTTGCTTAGGCTGACAAATCTCTAATTTAAAAACAAAGGCTAGGGAACTAATTGAAACACTCACAGCTTAGATTGCTAAGTAAACCAGTAGATTGTTTGCTAGGAGACTTTAGTTTTCCAAATGACAAGACCTGAGCTTTAAGTAAGAATATAGCCTCAAATAAGGACATAGAGAGACAGTGTTAATTGCTCAATCATGTCCGACTCTTTGCAACCCCATGGACTGTAGACTGCCAGGCTTGTCTGTCTATGGAATTCTCCAGGCAAGTATAGTGGAGTGGGTAGCCATTCCCTTCTCCAGGGGATCTTCCTGACCCAGGGATCAAACCCAGGTCTCCTACATTGCAGGCAGAAATTTTACCATCTGAGCCACCATGGAAACCCGAATGTATAAGGATAAGGATATACCATGAAATTATTGCTTCTAATGGTAACCATTTGTCCAGAGGAACAGGTAGGAAAATTCATCCCCCAAAAATGTGTCTCTTTGGCATAAGAGTTAATTTAAGCTGATTATTTCTAAGAAGCAAAAGACTCAGGAAGCTTTCCTTGTTACTCTTCCTATAACTGCTTTAAAGAATCTAAATAAAGGGCCTGTTCCTAGAATAGACCTATCACCAGAGATACCTACAAAGAATATTAACCAGGTGTGATGCAGAAAGCTCAAAGGTGCCTAGAAAACAAAGTCCGCTCTCTTCCATCATCTCTGCATGACCTAGCAAATATTTGCTTATCAAACATTTACCTCTGCATCTCCATATAGATTGCCTTCCTCCTTTATTAAGCCCCAAACCATTAACTTCAATATCTTATATTTTTATTTAACTGAATATATTTAAGGTGAAGGTTTCAGCTATTTTGGTGAGATACTCAGTTTTCCTGATCTCTTCCATATATATATATATATATATCTGTTTGTATGTATATAACTAAACTTCTAAAACTTAAAAAAAATTTTTTTCTCTTGTTAATCTGCTGCAGGTCAATTGACATGTCTTAGACAAGCCAGAAGAACTTCGGATGGTAGGTGAAAATTTCTTCTTACCCCCAAGTGTGCCTCTTGATGATTGTGGTAAATGTACTGTACTTAAACCAAACAGAGGAAATGGCTACCTCAATGCCATTCCAGAAATCCAAAGTACATTCTATGCCTTTTCTTTATCTCCTTCATTTTCTAGTAGAGCAAACTTCTAACAACATCTTTCTCCAACAAGATAAGAAAATTATTATAAACAGTAATAACCTAAAATCATTAATTAAAGCAAGCCTAAAGCAATACATGATCCATGAACTTCCAGGTGTTCAAGCTGGTTTTAGAAAAGGCAAGGAGCCAGAGATCAAATTGCCAACATCTGCTGGATCATCGAAAAAGCAAGTGAATTCCAGAAGAACATCTATTTCTGCTTTATTGACTATGTCAAAGCCTTTGACTGTGTGGATCACAATAAACTGTGTAAAATTCTGAAAGAGATGGAAATACCAGACCACTTGACCTGCCTCTTGAGAAACCTATATGCAGGTCAGGAAGCAACAGTTAGAACTGGACATGGAACAACAGTCTGGTTCCAAATAGGAAAAGAAGTATGTCAAGGCTGTATATTGTCACCCTGCTTATTTAACTTATATGCAGAGTACATCATGAGAAACGCTGGGCTGGCAGAAGCACAAGCTGGGATCAAGATCGCTGGGAGAAATATCAATAACCTCAGATATGCAGATGACACCACCCTTATGGCAGAAAGTGAACTGAAAACAAGTCTCAAAATTCCCAAAGTGACCCAGTATAACAGGCAAAAAGAACTGATATAATTTATTTGAATCTGTGCTATACACATAAGTTGTCTATTATGTGTAATTGTGTATTCAGTTCAGTTCAGTTCAGTTCAGTTCAGTCACTCAGTCATGTCCGACTCTTTACGACTCCATGAATCGCAGCATGCCAGGCCTCCCTGTCCATCACAAACTCCCGGAGCTTACTCAAACTCATGCCCATAGAGTCGGTGATGCCATCCAGCCATCTCATCCTCTGTGGTCCCCTTCTCCTCCTGCCCCCAATCCCTCCTAGCATCAGGGTCTCTTCCAATGAGTCAACTCTTCACATCAAGTGGCCAAAGTATTGGAGTTTCAGCTTCAGCATCAGTCCTTCCAATGAACACCCAGGACTGATCTCCTTTAGGATGGACTGGATGGATCTGCTTGCAGTCCAAGGGACTCTCAAGAGTCTTCTCCAACACCACAGTTCAAAAACATCAATTTTTCAGCATTCAGCTTTCTTCACGGTCCAACTCTCACATCCATACAGGACACTGGAAAAACCATAGCCTTGACTAGATGGACGTTTGTTGGCAAAGTAATGTCTCTGCTTTTTAATATGCTATCTAGGTTGGTCATAACTTTCCTTCCAAGGAGTAAGCGTCTTTTAATTTCATGGCTGCAATCACCATCTGCAGTGATTTTGGAGCTCCCAAAAGTGAAGTCTCTCACTGTTTCCATTGTTTCCCCAACATTTTGCCATGAAGTGATGGGACCAGATGCCGTGATCTTAGTTTTCTGAATGTTGAACTTTAAGCCAACTTTTTCACTCTCCTCTTTCACTTTCATCAAGATGTGTTTTAGTTCCTCTTCACTTTCTGCCATAAGAGTGATGTCATCTGCATATCTGAGGTTATTGATATTTCTCCCAGTGATCTTGATCCCAGCTTGTGCTTCTGCCAGCCCAGCGTTTCTCATGATGTACTCTGCATGTAAGTTAAATAAGCAGGGTGACAATATACAGCCTTGACGTACTTCTTTTCCTATTTGGAACCAGACTGTTGTTCCATGTCCAGTTCTAACTGTTGCTTCCTGACCTGCATATAGGTTTCTCAAGAGGCAGGTCAAGTGGTCTGGTATTTCCATCCTTTCAGAATTTTGCACAGTTTATTGTGATCCACACAGTCAAAGGCTTTGGCATAGTCAATAAAGCAGAAATAGATGTTCTTCTGGAATTCACTTGCTTTTTCGATGATCCAGCAGATGTTGGCAATTTGATCTCTGGTTCCTCTGCCTTTTCTAAAACCAGCTTGAACATCTGGAAGTTCATGGTTCATGTACAGTTGAAGACTGGCTTGGAGAATTTTGAGCATTACTTTACTAGCATGTGAGATAGATAGACATAATTATGCCTAAGTGTCTTCCATTGAATTCTGTGTTTCTTAGGACAAGTATCTAATGAGATGCTTAGAGTGGGTTAAGGACTGCACATCGTAATCTATTTTAGAAATGCTGCCAATTCACATTGCCATATGTGATAGTTTGAGAAGCTCTCCAAATAGAAAACTCATTTAATTCTGTTTGTCTTAGTTCTCCTCAAATTTGTTGGATCATACAAAATCTTTTTGTAAAGGACCTTGTGGGGACTTCCTGGGCCAGACCCCTCCCCCGTATCCTCTGCTGTAGCTCTTCTGAAGTACCCAGGTAATAGTGTCTCATGTATATTTCTTGAGTTTTCCACATAGTAAAATATCGCACTAAATGGTAGAAATTTAATAACTACTTGATCATGCCCCAGACCTCTGACACTTCAGGATTGATCACCATCAATCAGAGAACTGTGAAGAACTATGATAGCATACACTGGCATGCTCCGCCCTCACTCTGCCTTAAAAAGAAGTTTTGCTGAAAACTTTCATGAAGTTCAGGATTTTGCAGTATATGAGCCACAAATTCTCCTTGCTCAGTGTTGCAATAAATCTTTTTTTGCTCCAAACTCTGATGTTTCAGTTTGTTTGGCCTCACTGTGTGTCTGGCACACTAACTGTGCATTGGGTATGTTAACACAAATTTGTATGCCTGACACTCAATGAGACCAAGCAAACTGAAACACTGGAGTTGAGAGCAGAGAAAGGTTATTTCAGGACCATGCAAGGACATGTGTGGCTTATGCCCTAAAAGCCCTAAACTCCAGAAGGGGTTTGGGTGAGCACTGATGGTAGCAGGATGGTATCACAGAGGTTAACATTATCAGTCTTTACGCTCCAAGCAAACCTAGACTGTGTTTAGGTTAAAAGCAGAGACATCACTCTACTGACAAAGGTCCATATAGTTAAAGCTATGGTTTTCCAATAGTCATATACTGATGTGAGAGCTGGATAATAAAAAAGGCTGAGCACCAAAAAATTGTTGCTTTCAAACTGTGGTGCTAGAGACGAATCTTGAAAGTCCCTTGAACAATAAGGAGATCAAAGCAGTCAATCCTAAAGGAACTAACCCTGAATATTCATTGGAAGGACTGATGGCTGACATTGAAACTCCAACACTTTGGCCAGCTCATGTGATGAGCCAACTCATTGAAAAAGACCCTGATACTGGGAAAGATTGAGGGCAGGAAGAGAAGAGGGTGACGGAGGATGGAATGATTGAATGGCATCATCGACTCAATGAACATGAGTTTGAGTAAACTCCAAGAGATAGTGAAGGACAGGGAAGCCTGTCTTGCTGCAGTCCATGAAGTTGCTAAGAGTCAGACATGACTTAGTGACTGAATGATAATAGCTACAGGCTCCAAGAGGCCCGGACTATGTGCTCAAGTTCATCAAGTGGTTAACATCTTCCATGTGTTGGAGAGGGAAGGGTTTTTACATTTGTAAAACAGCTCAGGAAATGTGCATCAAATATAGGTACTTCAGAGAGGAGCTAAAGCAGAGGATATGGGGCTAGTCCTGTCGGGGAAGGCCCTAGGGTCCTGCTCCCTTACAGGTATATGAACTTGTATTCAATAATATTTTCCCAATAAACTTAATTATATATTTCTCCTATTTTGCTTCACAATATGGGATATTCAGGATAACAGTTTTCCGAAGGAAAAAAACCACAGTTTGTGCAGTATTAATGGACTTTCCTGGTGGCTCTCTTGTAAAGAATCTGCCTGCAGTACAGAAGATTCAGGTTTGATCCTTGGGTGGAAGGATCCCCTGAAGAAAAAAATAGCAACTTATTCCAGTATTCCTGCTTGGGAAATTCCAAGGACAGAGGAGCCTAGTGGCTATAGTCCGTGGGGTCTTGAAAGAGTCAGACATGACTTAGTGACTGAAACAAAAACAAAAAAGTGGATTATGAATAGATGTCTACTTTAGGTGGTTATAGGATTGTGAATCACCTCGGAGACTATGCTTTAAATTTCAGAGTACTCTTTTTAAATCTTCATCCTTTCTGGGTTGATTATAATGATTTAATTAATAATCATGGTATCTTTAATTATATATGTATGTACTACTTAAAAAATTATTATTATATGATACTTATATATTTAAGCACAGGCCCTGTGACAGATAGGTGGAGAATTGTCAAATGAAGTATGATAGATTTCTTACTCACAAATAATTTATTTTCTTCAAAGTATTGCAATATCTTTTGGGGTTTTCCCTGGGCTACAGTCCATGGGGACATAAAGAGTCGGACATGACTGAGGGACTGAGCACAGACATAGATAAGCAGGCAGAGTTATCAGCATCAGCAATGTTTAATGTATACTTACTCTGTTTCAGCCATTGTACATTCTTGTGTGATTTACATCAAGGAACCATCACAAAACTCTGCAAATTCATGTTAAAGACAAACAATCAGGGCAGAGTGATGTTAAATAACTTCCTCAGGATCATGTGTTTGAATCAAGGCTTGATCCCAGGGTTCTGACTCCAGAGCCAAAGCTCTTAAGTTAAGAAACAGTCAATTAAAGAACTAGGGTTACTGTCTCCCCAACTTTCACACATGTACCCTGGAAGCTGTGTAGTTGCAACAGAGCTTAGTTACCAAACTCTGAATTGCTGTTGTCATCACTTAGTCACTAAGTGATGTCTGACTTTTTGTGACCCCATGGACTGCAGCCCACCAGGCTCCTCCATCCATGGGATTTCCCAGGCAAGAATACTGGAGTGGGTTGCCATTTCCATCTCCAGGGTATCTTCCCGACCCAGGGCTCAAACTCTGGTCTCCTGCATTGGCAGGCAGGTTGTTTACTACTGAGTCACCCTGGAAGCCCTCTGAATTGTTACAAGCCCTCTGAATTGTTCTCAAAGGTAGTAACTT
Source organism: Cervus elaphus (assembly GCF_910594005.1). NCBI lineage: Eukaryota > Metazoa > Chordata > Mammalia > Artiodactyla > Cervidae > Cervus > Cervus elaphus. The sequence continues at coordinate 42,118,576 of NC_057835.1, read as the reverse complement.
GACTTTAATCTGCAAGTTGAAGACTCAGTTCCTTGGAAAAAAATGTGTCTATATTTGCTTTTGTAGTGAGAAACACTTGCATCTAGGTTTTTTCCAGCATCCCAATAATAGTCTTTACCTCTCAGCTAGCTTAACCTTGTTTGGAGGCTACAGTGAAGAAAATAAACCTAGGTATTCTGATCATTTCTCACTCTACTTTCACGTCTACCCCAATCTAATCCTCAAATGGACAAAGATTGATTTATAGTATGGTTACTTTTAAACACCAAAACTTACATTAACAAAAAAAATTCAGAATATATATGAAGAAAGTAGGTTTTTATTGATTAATAAATTCAGCCTTGAAAGAGGAAATGAACTGGAGTTGTTTTGCTATGAACTTTATTTATGAAAATTTTAACAACAGTAACAAAAATTTAACAGCAAGACCTTAAAGGTCATCTACCATCTGAACAATTCCCTGCCAGAGACTATTTCACAAAGAGAAGTATTTTCATCACTCAAAAAAGTCTACTACAGCTACTAAAGGGATGTGTGTGGGGTAGCAACAACATTTTAAACAACATTGGCTAAAGGTAGAGAAACAATTGCCCATTAACTGATCTTTAGATTGTTCTACCAAATACCTTTAGATTATTCACTTACAAGTAAAATTTTAATATCCCATATACATCCCCATTCTTCACTGTCACCCTATTACATGAGCTTTTACTGTCTTATCTGTAAAATGAGGGCAACAGAAACAAACTCCCCTAGCCTGATGTATTCATATGTGATTATTACAACTTCAAGTATTTAAGTCATGTATAGGATTGTATGTTTTAACAGTTAACATCTATACATTTATTTCACTTTTCTAAAATCTACATACAAATTGTTACAATGTGTACACTCACAGGATATGTTAGCATTTTGGAAATTATTTGGACTAAAAAACAGCTGTATTCTGGCTTTAAATATATACACTTTCTCCCACCACCACCACATGCTTGTATTTTCCCATGTGATGTTAAAATGAGACCGTACCACATTACATTTCATCTGTAACATTCCCAGTCACAGCTATATTCTATTAAGATTTCCCTGTAGCTTTATCCGGACTCTGCTCTGTCTACTGCTTTCAAAGCAAGGTATGGTCAGGTTTACTCCTATTTCAAGGTCATTTATACAGAAGCTAAATGAGATTGGCCCTAGTATAGAACTCAGGGGAACTATATATGTTACCTTTCTTTTTCTAACATCTTCTATTCACAATTGTAGGGGAAGTGTGTGCCTGTGTGTGTGTGTGTGTTACTATCGCTTTTGAACTTTGTTCTCTAACACAATATGCTCAGTTATCAATATAATACTTTAATGACATAAAGAAATAACAGTTATAGGAAGACAGCATTTTTATTATGAAGGGAACAAGCATATCTACAGTAATACATACTAAAAATCAAGTTTGGAAAGAACTTATACAAATCATAAGAATAAAAATAGATATTAAACCTGTGACTGTATGAACATCTTTATACGCAATTTCAAATTTGAAATAGCCATCCAAAATTTACCATCTTCTTTTAAGCTTTCACATGCACCTGATTTACTAAGTTTTAAACTGAATATTTTATTTTTTATAGCTTTAATTATATGTATTGTTTTTATAAAATTAACGGTGTTATGCTTTATAATACCTCAATAAATTTATTTTAAAGACACTATAAATTATTATAGCATTTATCCTTTAAAATATTGTGGTTTGAGTTTAATTATTTCAAATTCGTTATGTTTTAGTGGTTGGATTGTAAATCAGGAATATCAATTGTTACATGGTTTCCTTAACAAGTTAGAATATTTAATAGAAAGCATTTTTTATTGTTAGAAAGTTTAGCATTATGTAAAACTTATTTTGGGGACCTCTACCTGCAGCTATAAATAATTCTGAAAATTTAGTTTTAGCACATTTATTTATTCCCTGGGCCATTGCTATGAACAAAAGAGATCATAAAGTTTTTTTTTTTTAATCATGTATGAATAGAGAATCAAACATGGAATATCTTCCCTTAGAAATATCTGCTCTGCCTCTTAAAGCTCACACATTTGAAACACTCACACATCTGCATGTAAAAGATCATATGGAGAACCCCTGAGAGAATAAAGAGAAGCAAAAGGATTTGGATGAACTCAGTCTCCCGTTAGCCTTTGCCAAAAATACTCATTTCGGTCCCTCAGACAATCCAGTCATCAACTGAATACACTCAAGTGATCCAAATAGATGCTACATGAAATAGAACACTACCCAGCCTGGCTCTGTCCAAATCCTTGGTACACAGACTGTGAGCATATTAAAATGATTGACGTTGTTTTAAGCCACTAAATTTTGGGTGGGTTTCTTATGCATCACTTCGTTTCAGACCGTATTAAAATAGTAATTATATAGGGACTTCCCTGGTGATCCAGTGGTTGAGAATCTACCTCCCAGTTCAGGGGATGCAGGTTCGATCCCTGGTTGGGGAACTTTGCTCTCATTTGTCGCCGTGGGACAACTAAGCCCTCCCACCACAATTAGAGAGCTTGTGAACTCTGGAGCCTTTGCTGCACAACTAGAGAAGTCTTTAGGAGCCGCAGCTAGAGAAAGCCCTAGTGCCATAACAAAGACCCAGAGCTGCAAAAAAGTGATTATATAAAATACAGTTTCCATATCCATGCTTGCTCCTTAGAAGAAACACTAGGACAAACCTAGACAGCGTATTAAAAAGCAGAGACATCACATTGCTGACAAAGGTCTGTATAGTCAAGGCTATGGTTTTTCTAGTAGTCATGGACAAATGTGAGAGCTATACTTTAAAGAAGGAAAAACACTGAAGAATTGATGCTTTCCAACTGTGGTGCTGGGGAATCTTGAGAGTCTATTGGACTTCAAGGATATCAAACTAGTCAATTCTAAAGGAAATCATCACTGAATATTCACTGGAAGGACTGATGCTAAAGCTGAAGCTCCAATACTACGGCAACCTGATGTGAAGAGCCAGGTCATTGGAAAAGACGCTGGTACTGGGAAGATTGAGGGCAGGAGGAGAAGGGGGCTACAGAGGATGAGATGATTGGATGGCATCACCAACTCAATGGACATGAGTTTGAGCAAACTCCTGGAGATAGTGAAGGACAGGGAAGCTTGGGGTGCTGCAGTTCATGGGCTCAAAAAGAGTCAGGCACAACTTAGTGACTGAATAACAATATATTTGCAAACACTCTTTTCTTTAAAAATTGTATTATTTATTCAACAAAAAGCAAAAAAAAAAGCATTTTAGTGCTTTTTTCCATGTTCTAATAAAATTTTTGTATATCTCCCATTACAGATTTTTTGCTTTTTAGGCATAATTTATCTGTTTATTTATTTATTTTCATTTATTTTTATTAGTTGGAGGCTAATTACTTTATAATATTGTAGTGGTTTTTGTCATACATAGCAATCCCACTTCTGGGCATACACACCGAGGAAACCAGATCTGAAAAAGACACGTGCACCCCAATGTTCATCGTAGGTAGCACTGTTTATAATAACCAGGACATGGAAGCAACCTAGATGCCCATCAGCAGATGAATGGATAAGGAAGCTGTGGTACATATACACCGTGGAATATTACTTAGCCATTAAAAATAATTCATTTGAATCAGTTCTAATGAGATGGATGAAACTGGAGCCCATTATACAGAGTGAGGTAAGCCAGAAAGATAAAGACCATTACAATATACTAACACATATATATGGAATTTAGAAAGGTGGTAATGATAACCCTATATGCAAAACAGAAAAAGAGACACAGATGTACAGAACAGATTTTTGGACTCTGTGGGAGAAGGCGAGGGTGGGATGTTTCGAGAGAACAGCATCGAAACATGTATATTATCTAGGATTTTTTGCTTTTTAAAACATTGCATTTTAATTATGGGTCCATGTGTCTTGTTTCTCAGAGAGCTACCAAAAAAGACACAATACATATATAAAACAATAGTTTCAAAAACATTGAACATGAAATAATAAAGCTCATTAAAAGACAGGAGAAAAATGAGGTGACTCCAGGATAGTCCTACTGTACATTGAGAAAGTGTTCCTGCTGTGAAAAAAAAGAGGGGAGAACTCAGGTAAAGCCCCATAAGTTGAGGAGTTGAGAGTCAGATCAAGCTTCTAGCATGAACAGGATAAAGCACTGGAGAGGAGCTTGATGTACAGAGAGAGAGAGAGAATTCTGCTTATCCACAGATGGTCCCCCTGGAATATTCAGCTAGGACCAGGAATATTACCTAGCTTATCAACCAGACAAGCAAAGGGTACTGGATAGAATTTACAAGTGGATCTTGTTTAAGAGTAGGGAATAACTAACCCTCAACAAGGTACCACCTAACACATGTTAAAAATAAAACGTGAAACGATCAAACCATTTCTACACTACTTAACCACATCTAAGGACAAAACCTAAGAATCTTTACAGAAATAAAAAAATATCTAGCACCCAGCTAGGCAAAATGCACAAAGTATGAGACATTCAATAAACTTTTGTATTGGTTGCAAACAAGAAAATACACCCTATAGTAAGAAGGGAAATCCATCAATCAAAATGAATTTTAAACTGACACAAAAGTTAGAATTAGCAAAGGATATTAAAAAGTTATAACTGAATTCCACATGCTCAAAATATGAAGTAGAGATATGCAACATCTATATTTTTAACAGACTTAAATCAAATTTCTTGACCTGAAGACTTCGACGTGGGAGATTAAAAAATACACTAGATAGAATCAACAGAGGATTAGACAGAAGAAATTACACTTCCATAATTAATATGCTTCACATATCTACTGACAAACGTTTGGATAAAAAACTAAATGGAACATGTGCTTAGAGTTAAATAGGAAAGAGTTAAGGGAGAGAAATAGTATTTTTCTGTAGTTATACAATGACCTAGGTAGCTTACACCCATCTATTCTCACAATATAATAATCCACACAACAATAACAATCTCATTTGATTCTCATTGTAGCATTATCCTGTTTTCAAAATAAGAAATTCAGGAACTTGTAGAATATTACACTGCTTGAGATGGTAAGAGCCAATATTTGATTCCATGTCCATCTGATTCTTCATACCAGACTTCTTTTGGATTATTTCTTTGACCTCCTGAATATCAGTTTCCTGGAACAAAATGACTGTTTAATTTCTTACCACCCTATCCACATTACAATCAGCAGGAAAGAAGAAAATAGGCTGAGGAGGCAAGTACCGTACTGTATAGAGTAGGACTATGAAACTTGTACACATAACTACTGCTCATTTTTCATTGGACAAAACACAGTCATATATCCACACCTATATAAAAGGGAGGTTAAGAAATGTAATCTTGTAAATAAGTTCTTTTGTATCATTTCTTTTTAGATTCTTCGTATGAGGGTTGTCATTCAATATTTCTCCATCTCTGTCTGACTTACTTTGCTCAGTATGACAATCTCTAGGTTCATCCAGCTTGCAGCAAATGGCATTATTTAATTCTTTCTAACGACTGAGTAATATTCCACTGTACATGTGTGCCACATGTTCTCTTATCAGACAGAAACAGACTCACAGACTTAGAGAACAAACTTTTGGTTGCCAGGGTAGAAGAACAGAGGGAAGGAATAGTTAGGGAGTTTGGGATTGACATGCACACACTGCTATATTTAAAATGCTTAAAATGGATAACCAACAAAGCTCTAGTGTATAGCACAGGGAGCTCTGCTTAATATTAAGTAGCAGCCTGAATGGGAGGGAGTTTGGGAGAGGATGAGTATGTGTGCCTATGTATGGCTGAGTCCTTTTGTTTTCCACCTGAAACTATCACAACATTGTTAATCAGTTATACTCCAATGTAAAATAAAAAGAAAAATAAAGGACATAGAAATGTAGTCTTGAATTGGGTGTGCAATCCTTCTTATGGGTCCCTCTGTTGACTTACCTACAATGCTATTTAGTTCAAGCTATTCAGTTTGACAAGGCCATGTTTATTGACTCCCAGAGTAAGAAGCAAATTAAAAGGCAGGAGAAAGAGAAGGAAAAGGAGAAAAAGAAGAGGAAGAAGAATTTGTTTCTTGTCATAGTCAATGATTAAAAAGTACTATTTTTTAAATTTTGAAATACTTAGCATATGGTTCTGTCTAACTGACAGATTTGCAGTACTATATAGACATGTAGCACTTGGTATTCACTCATATATTCAACAAATATTTATGAGCTGCTACATGTCATGTGTTAGAGATGTTCTATGGGTACAGTTATGAGTTTGAAATGGTGCCTAAGCCTGATCATTTTGATGGAGAGAAGCAGATTTTTAAGTGAAAGAAAGCTTTTTTCATGTTATGCTAACAATTCATATAGAGTACAATGTGGGTATAGAGATTTATGTGGCCAGTCTTATCAATGGCAGTCCAAAAACTCATGGAAAACTAATATTTAAACTGATTTTGTAATTGAAGAGAAAGGGCAACATTAGTACACATGTAATAGCACAACTTCTTTGCGGATTTGCCAGCTCTTTATCAGTGCTAAAACATGAGTGGTAGTGTGGCATGAGAACCATGAAATAACAGGCAGAAACCAATAATGGAGAGCTTTGTCTATTTTAGCATGGATTTTAACTTCTTCCTTATGTGCAATGAGTTAGCAATTAAAGAACTGTTTCTTGGCTTAAGGTTTACTTTGTCTTTTATTAATAGAGCTTTCATTTGACATGTTTACTTGGTATAAATTTTTACATCTTTCCTTCCAATCTTTTTGATCTTTTTATTTTGGGTGTGTGTCATATGACTAGCATATAGGTAGATTTTGCTTTTATATCCAGAATGATGATTTTTGTCTTGAAAGAGTTTATACATTTACAGTTAATGTAATCTTTCATATAGATTTGTTTACATTGAGCATCTTAAGTATTTTCTATTTCAGGCATCTGTTTTATTGGGTTTTTTTTTTTTCTTTTTGACTATTTCAATTCACTTTTTTTTAACAATCATCCACTAACTATTTGATTACATAGATTTCATTGAAGCATAATTGATGTATAGCATTGTGCTAATTTCAGATGTACAATATAATGACTCTATATTTGTTTACATTGAAAATGATCACCAAAATAAGTCTAGCTAGCGTTCATCATCATTCATGTTTTAAAGCAAAAATTATTTTTCTTGTGATGAGGATTTTTAAGATCTACTCTCTTCATTTCAATTCAGTCACTCAGTCATGTCCAACTTTTTTCAACCCTGTGGACTGCAGCACGCCAGGCCTCCCTGTCCCTTATCAACTCCCGGAGCCTATTCAAACTCTTGTCCATTGAGTTGGTGATGACATCCAACCATCTCATCCTCTGTCATCCCCTTCTGTTCCTGCCTTCAATCTTTCCCAGCAACAGGGTCTTTTCCAATGAGTCGGTTCTTCTCATCAGGTGGCCAAAGTATTGGAGTTTCAGCTTCAGCATCAGTCTTTCCGGTGAACATTCAGGACTGATTTCCTTTTGGATAGACTAATTGGATCTCCTTGCAGTCCAAGGGACTCTCAAGAGTCTTCTCCAACACCACAGTTCAAAAGCATCAATTTTTCTGTGCTCAGCTTTCCTTACAGTTCAACTCTCACATCATACATGACCACTGGAAAACCCATAGCTTTGACTAGACAGACCTTTGTTGGTAAAGTAATGTCTCTCTGCTTTTTAATATGCTGCCTAGGTTGGTCATAACTTTTCTTCCAAGTAGCAAGCATCTTTTAATTTCATGGCAGCAGTCACCATCTGCAGTGATTTTGGAGCACAAAAAAATAAAGTCTCACGGTTTTCCCATCTATTTTCCATGAAGTGATGGGACCAGATGCCATGATCTTAGTTTTCTGAAATTTAGTTTTCTGCCAAATTTTAAATTGGATTGTTTGGTTTTACTGCTATTGAGTTGTCTGAGCTCTTCATATAATTTGAATATTACCCCACTAACAGATATGTGATTTGCATTTTCTCCCATTCAGTAGTTTGCCTTTTCACTTCACAATCAAAAACAAATGATTTTCTCTGTTGTGCAGAAACTTTCTGCTTTGATACAATTCTATTTTATTTTTTCCTTTGTTGCCCTTGCTTTTGATGTCAGTTTAATCACATATTTTACTTTCATTTTTTCACCTATATTTTGGGGGATTATTAAAATAGTTATGTACTGACTCTCATATTATTTATATTTATCCATGGACTTTCCTGGTGCCTCAGATGGTAAAGAATCTGCCCTCAAATCAGGAGACCTGGGTTAAATCACTGGGTCAGGAAGATCTCCTGGAGAAGGGAATGGCAGCCTACTCCATAATTCTTGCCTGGAGAATTCCATGGACAAAGGAGCCTGGCAGGCTACAGTCCATGTGGTTGCAAAGAGTCAGACACTAAAACCTTCACTTTCTTTCATGTGATTTCTTTCTTATCACTTTCTGGTTTTCTTCACTTTTTTCTTGCTTCTCACATTTTCATTGGAAAACATTCGATTTTAATTTTTAAAAAGTGATATGTTTTTCCTGTTTTTGTATCAGTTTGTCTAAATGTGGCCTGGCCAGCAATATCTTCACTCAGTTTTTATTTATTTGAAATCATCTTTAATATCATTTTAGAAGAATATGTTTCTGAAAATAGAAATCTAGATTGCTATTTATGTATTTCAATAGTTTACATTTGACTCTCTTCTGGCTTCCATATTTTCTGGGAAGGATCAGATGAGATGAAAATAGTATTTTGTTTTCTTCTCTAGCTCTTTTCATGTTTTATTATTATTATTTTGGTCTTTAGTAGTTAGACTTTAATAGTCCTAAATTGTATTTTCTTTGTGTTTATCCTGCCTGGGCTTTTCTGAAATTCTTAAATGATGAGTTGAGGAATTTAAGTGGTTTTAAAATTTTCTAGGTTTTATCTACTTCATTCATAGTCATCTTCCTTTCTGAGGCTCCAAATAATATTTTCAATTTTTAGGCTATATTCCACAAGTTCCCTATCATCTGTTTTTCTCCTATTATATTTTCTGTCTGTGTTTCAAAATCAGTTTTCTCTGGTATGCATTCCAGTTCACTAATCCTGTTTTCTTTTTATGCAATCTACTGATAAACCCAACAATTAGTCTTAATTTTAGATATTTTATTTTTCAGTTCACTAATTCCAATTTATTTTTCAATATATATTCTCATTCTGTTTTGCAATTCTCCATGTTTTTCTACCTTTTTTCCTCCATGTTTTTCTGCCTTCATCTCTAGTTTTTTAACATAATCATAATTTAAAGTCATTTGTGTTACCTACAGCATCTGAGTCACCTAATGATATGCTTTTATTGTATTAAAATGTTTATTGGCTGAAAATAATTAAACTCCCACCAGAAAGAGTTTGTCCATTTCTCTGTTAGGCAGAAAAACTATTGGCCAAACCCTGAATCAACACATGAATTGAACTGGATCAAATCTGAGCTCCAGTTTTAGCTTATTGCAGGTGACTTCCAGTTTGCCCTATTCATAGGGCATGTCCTTCCACACGTTTCAGTGAACATCTAGTATGAAATTACCTCCTGCTGATCAACTAAAAGAAATACACTGTCAGAAAATTTTGATTCAGTACTTTGGCTTCCTAACTCACACATCTTCAGAACTTAGGATTTCTTTAAGACAGCAGTATGTATGATGTTCCTTCAGTCTCCATTTTTTTCCCCCTTCAGCCCTGCATAATCACCAAAATCTCTTCTAGTTTCTCCTCAATTGTTGTTGTTCAGTCACTAAGTTGGGTCCAACTCTTTGTGACCCCATGAGCAGCAGCACGCCAGGCTCTCCTGTCCTTCAGTATCTTCTTGAATTTGCTCAAATTCATACCCACTGGGATATATGTCCTCTATCTAAACCCATCAAAGAATCTTAGTCTCTTTGTAGCTGGAATTAGCAGATTCCCTTAGGGACAGCTGAAGATTCTTATTTCTTGTGGGGTTTTTTTTGTTGTTGTTGTTGAGAGTTTCTTTGTTCTCCACTCTCCAGATTGATTCCTTTTATTCTTTGTGCCTCATAATTCTCTAATAGCTGTAATATAAGGTGGCTGCAAGATATCATTTTTATCTATTTTTATTTTTGACAGATTGGCTTGTGATAGGTAACATATTTTATTTGATAGTTAAACCTCTTTCTTGTTTTAAAATTACCAAATATTCAGTGTCCCCATCGTTGTAGAGTTTTTCTTGAAGTAAACTCAATAATAGTAGGAAGAAAAGAAGAACACTCAAATGTTAATTTTTTTTTTAGCTCAATTGTACTACACATAATCATTTTCCTATCTCAAATTACAAAGTTTGAATGCCCACTGATTTGGGCAAAATAATCAGATTCAAGCAGCTCTCTTTCTATCCTCTATGTCTAATTTAAATGTTGATGCTGTTTCTGCTTATTGCCTTAAGACTAACTTGTCTTTTTGAAAGAATCTTGTGTTCAACAGAACTAACAGCACTTCATTTCATTTACACATTGTCTTCACTATAAAGCTGCTGTACTTATGTGAGTCAACATTAAGCATGTCTGTTTGTAGCTACAGAGTCTCCAAAACTCAATCCATATAATTTGTCTCCAAGTTTATCTCCTTTGTACAAAAAGGGCTACCATTTCACAATCAAATGTTTTGATCTACTCATCTTCTCTTTTACTTTTTCACTAAGGCAAAAGAAATGAAGAGCAACACGAAGCATAAGGCATTTCCATTATTGTGCATATAAAGGTTCCCAGGTATGTCAAGTGGTGTGTGAGATGGCTTTTGAAAAAATTAAACTTTACTGAAAAAATACCTTATAGTACAACAACCTATATTTCTTGAAGATTCCAGATCAACTTTAAGCCCAATATAAAGCTGGAGATAATGAGAATAAACAATGAAGAAAAATGATTTAAATATTTCTTCCCCAAACAAGTATGAAACCAAGGTGAATGTTGCACTGCATAAGGTAGAAAGAAATGAATCATATATTCAATTTCCCAAGAATAAGTTAAAATGACATTTAAAGTATTTTAAAATGGCACATTGTGCATTGACTTTGAAGATATTATTCCAAAGTTCTAATAATAGAGCATAATCCATTTCATTTAGACTTCAGTTAAATGTGTTTTTGATGTAATAATACATTAACATAATATTCTAATATTTTAAATTATGACTTCAGGTCATGACTAATTAATCTATGAGGTTTTATTAGACTCTTTCAAAACCTAGAAATAGTTGGTAAAAAGAAAAATGATATTTTAATGACTATTTTAAAGCGGTTTAGTCTTTAAAAAGAAATCTGGCTCTAAAAGTTCAAAATTAAAATTAAAGTATGATTTAAATGTTCAACTTCTTTCATTTGTTGGGCTGAGAATTGATAGGGACATCTAAATAAGTGGGTACAAAGAGGTTAATTTATATAGTACCACAATTTTTACACTAATAATTTTTCTTTATTTTGGGAGTCATGAAAAGGTGAAGGAGATTTTAATTTTTCTAGATAATAGAATATTGACAACTCTACCCAGAAACATTTTTGCATATTTCCTATACCCAATCAATATTGATTATGCTGAGCTAAATCAATTAAGAATCATGAACGACGACCACAATTTGTTTAGAATCAGTTTGATGCAACATATGAATATATTTCATGGAAAAGTACATATCTACAACTTTCCAAAATGAATGACTACAATGAATAGTCCTAGATACATTGTATTCTCTCTTGAAAATAAAAACACACTACACACTGTGCAAAAAGATTTCAGATGTTAGTATCTTTTAGCTGACTGCTTAGTGGAAATGAGCCATCAAAAATTGCAAGAAAAGATCATATGTGACTTTCCAGAATAATGCCCAAATCTAGATGGAATTTATTCACTTATTCATTGTTTCAAAAATCAAGTGATAGTTCATGAAATTTTCCAGTTTATCTACAGCTTGGATTTTTTATACTTATCAGTTCTTATTGATTAGTATTATATTAAGTCAAGACAGACTTTAGAAACTATTTTGAGTTATGTACCTACCAATGTACCAACTTAGAGGTGGACAAGCAAGACTAGTACAGCAAAACCCAGCCTCCCTACATTTCTAAGCTCAACATCTAAGAATAGCTTTTATATTTTAAATGGCTGAAGAAAAATTTTAGAAGAATCTGATTTTTTAACATATGAAAATTAGGTTAATATTAAATTTCAAAGTCCATCTCTAAAGTTTATTGAAACACAGATTTAAATCAGAAATTATGAACAGTCTGAAATTTACTCTAACATGTTGAAGTGATAATACTATTTTGGATCAACTGATTTAAATAAAATAGACTATGAGAACTAACTTTATCTCTGTTGACTAATGGGGCTATTTGAAAATTTTCAATAATCTCATGCTTCACAGGTGGCTGCTCAGTGGTAAAGAATCTGCCTGCAATGCAGGAGCCACAGGAGATGTGGGCCCGATCCTTGGGTCGGAAAGATCCCCTGAAGGAGGGCATAGCAACCCACGCCACTGTTCTTACCTGGAGAATCCCATGGACAGGGGGGCCTAGAATCCCTACAGTTCATAGGGTCGCAGAGTCGGACACGACTGAAGCGACTCAGCATTTAGTGCACACACACACACACACACACACATATACACACACACATATTTTTATTGGACAGCACTGTTTTGATGAAAGTTTTCACTAATAATCTACCAGAGAGGTGTGAACAAGAGTTTCTTGTCTCTTTTAATACAACAGAATAATTTTCAGATCTTGTAAGAGAATGGAGTTACTAGTACCAGCAGTAACAGAGAGTATGACAAAATGATAAATGATGATATCAGGAAAATAAGGTCTATCTAATTTAAAACCCTTACTGTTCCCAATTTCCCAATAGTTTCTTTTCCTTAAGAATTAACAACATTGCAAGATTTAATAGTTTTGGAAAAGATATTCATCTTTAGATAAGTGGAGCCTCAGGTAGCTCACATCTGGCCACCCCCCAAAATATTCATTATAATACTATTTTCTAAGCGGCAGAACACTTTTTTTCACAACAAATTTCACTTCAAATCTTTATAGAAACAGAATTACTCTGATTAAATTTCAATTGTGTGTCCTACCTATCTATTTACCCATCCGAGCCTTGCAATATCATGAGACAAACTTATAGCGTGCCTTGAAGATAAAAATGTGAAGACACAGTGAAGCCAGAGTATGAGTATGCAGAAGTCCTTCCAGTAGTGTTTTACTGTACTAAAACCAATGGCTATTTCTAAAATTTGAAATACAAAATACAGTACTGAATATTTTTGAGATTAGTTCTCAAATTGTATATTAATGTGTGACCTTGAAAATAAGTATGTATAATTTATGATTCTCCATAAATAAGAATGTACTTCCTAACTTTAAAAAATCCACACTAACTTTTAATTAACTTGAACCATGTGAAATGGTCAACTCAACAGCTACTTCTGTTGCATTTCTACAAACAGTATCTCTCCCATTCTTTTAAAATTATAGCCCTGATTAAAAACAACCACAGAGATCCTTAATAGAAAAGTAACTCTATCTCAGGAAGCTGCTTCTAAATTGTCTAAGAAAAGTCCTTCAATTATGCAGAAGAAAGGATCAAGTTGGCTAACTGATGATCATCAGCTGATAGATTTCATTCATGATTTTCTATTGTGGAACAATTTCTTACTATAGCCAGATTATATCGCTTAAGGAATTAGCTCTTAAGCAAAGGGGATTTAAAGTCAAATTCTCCTCTCATGTTTAGAAATCAAATCTCAAATTATCAACTGATTTATTGATAACCATTTAATGATTCAGTTTTCTAAGTCAAAACCATTATAAAGGGTTTCAGACTGTGGGAGAGATTATATATATATATATATATGTATATATATATATAAAATGTATACATATATGCCAAACTATCCCTTCAACAACTAGAAAGAATATTCCTTTAATATTATCTGCAAGCCCAATAAACAAGCACATGTGTTTGATAAAGACTATACTTCTTACTTTGGGCTCTATAATCAACTTCTCACACCTCGGCAGTTCCAACTGTTACAGGATGAAATTCCTAGTAAGAAAATTAAAACAGCTCTCATCCATTTCTCCCTTCTTTATGGAGATAATATTGTGAGAGAATATAGGCGCATTGGAGCTTAGTGATCAGAAACTTGGGATATTAAATCATCCAACATCTACTGAACACATCTTAATAATTGGGCAGGATATAGGGAATAAAGAGATTATTTAAACCCTAGTCTGTGTCCTATTAAAATTCACAATTCAGTTGGGAAAAAAAGTCAGTGAATAGTATTTAGGAGATAGTTTTAAGTCCTAGGTATGTGTTTTTGCTGACCATCAAAGTTCTTATGAAATTAGAAAAATGCATCTTTTTTGTTGTGCAATGGAGACCATAAATGTTGTCTTTTCTGTTTGTTATTGGCTAAAAATGCAAGGATGTAGGGTAAATTATTGCAGTAATAATGTAGATGATGTGGTCTTGGAATGAAGTTTTTGTTTGTTTTATTGTTGTTTTCCTGGTCCCACTATATCCCTGGTATATAGATCTTATTTCCCTGACCAGGAATCAAGCCCATGCCCGAACCCCTGGACCATCTCCAGGGAATTCCCTGGGAGGAGTGTTGAGACACTATGCTGCAATGTACTCTAATGTTCTTCAGCTACACATTTTTGTTATGTCTTCTTCTTTGACTGATTGTATAGCTAGAGATAAAGCTAGTTAAGAATCCCAAAACCCAATACTGGAAAAATATTATATATATTCTAATCAGTCTATAAATCAACTCTTTTTAAATACCTGTATAAAAAGGGTGGTGGGATAGTGAAATATAAACAATAGGGTTAAGCAAAGTAAAAGTGAGTGAAAGCATTTTTCTTCATGAATTTTGCAGGTCACTGATCAAGTTTATTGATAAAGATTTTGAAAACAACTCATAGCAACAAAACTGCCATTAACACCTTGATCTGAAGACAAGTGAGCTTGTGCTTGAATAGTTTCTTTATTCCATATATATAGAGGCCTCTGGAGTGTCAGATTCTGAGTGCTCACGATTTTGACAAATTCATAGAAGTTTCTGCCCAGATTATTTCTTAGTTTCTTCATCTAAAATAGCTAGATCATCTTTGTTGAAATTGAACAGCTTTATCACCCCTTTCCACTTAACAGTTTTGAGCAAAAGGAAACAAGACAAGTTGGGGGGAAATAGTTGACCTTTCACTATAGTCATAAATGTAACAAAAACAAGGTGGCACTAGTGGTAAAGAACTTGCCTGCCAATGCAAAGTAGGCCAAAGATGCAGGTTCCCTCTCTGTGTGGGAAGACCCCCTGAAGAAGGAAATGGCAATCCACTCCATTGTTCTTGCCTGGAGAATCTCATGGACAGAGGAGCCTGGTGGGCCACAGTCCAAGGGGTTGCAAAGAGGCAGACACGACTGAAGAAACTTAGCATGCACATAGTCATAAATGGAACAAAAACAAATCATTTTAAGGCTGATGGCATTCAAAGTTAAATTTTGTCAGGAACCCAAACAAGCTAACTTTTTTTGTATTTAGAAATCCTTCTGAAGGATTGAACCTGATCTTGTTCTGATCAACTTTCCATCATGCTGAAATTCATAATTGCTAAGTATCTTCTGTATTTGTGCATGTGTGCCTGCTGGATCACTTCAGTCCTGTCTGACTCTTTGTGACCCCATGGACTGTATCCCACCAGGCCCCTCTGTTCATGGGACTTTCCAGGCAAGAATATTGGAGTGGGTTGCCATTTCCTTCTCCAGGAGATCTTCCCAACTCAGGGGTTGAACCCTCCTGTCCTCTATCCCCTTCATTACAGGCAGATTCTTTATGCTGAACCACCCAGGAAGTCCTTCTGTATTTGTGTACCAGCACAAAAATTTTGTTATGAAAAATTCTGGGAATATAAGAGAGTAAAAATGTTGTAGACTCTTTGCTCTCACAAGCAAAATAATATAATTTAATGTGGAGTGTTTTCTTATTAAAAAAAAAAAAAGCTTGAAAGTTGAAATTTAAAATTTTTTTTCTATTTTGAGACAGACTCTAATAAGATAATTCAAATATTAGAAAACACTTTTTCTTTTTTTTTGGCCATGCCCATGTCATATGGGATCTTAGTTTCCCAACCAAGGATCCAACCTTTGACCCCTGCACTGAAAGTGCAGAGTCTTAACCATTGGACTGCCAGGAAAGTTTCTAGAAAATACTTTAAAAGTCCTTATGATCATTGAATTTAACCATAACAAATCAATAAAATTATAAAACTATACACCCACTGAATGAGGAGCACAAAGTTTGTATTATAAGTCAGTCATTTTTTAAGGTTTATGACATTTCTTTATTTCTTTCAGGAGAGGATATTGATTGTTTATTGGATTATGGGCAATTTAGGATTGAAACATTTTACTTTAAAAGTGAAATAAACCAAATATCCCTGGTTAGTCGACTTCTACACTCTTAGTCCTAGATATAGATGAGATGTTATTTTAATGTTTTATATTTTTGATGCCAGTTTATATGCCAATTTATCCTTAAGCTTTTCCTTAACTCTCCTTATAAAGAAATTATTGCTACTTTAATTCTGCAAATCCTTTTTAAAATAATACTGTGTGGCACCTTACAAAGAACCAAGGATATGAGCATGGGAATCTAGTAGTCTTCTACTCTCCCATAGGGAAGTACTTGCATTTTCTTTTAGCACTCAAATTATTCTGTCTGTATTTCCCATTAGTTTCTAATGAAAGGCTCGTGTTTTATTCATCCCCTTCTCTCCAGCACCTAGGTGAATGCCCACCTCATAGATATATTTGATGAATGAAATTGTTGAAATGAAGTATATCCTTTTTCATAAAAATTTAATATCTTTTGCCTATTAAAGAGGATCACTTTCTATTTTTCATGACTAAAATGGCTTTCTAACATGAGGGATTCAATGTAATCCGAATAAGAGAGAATAGTACAAAGAAAAAATGCAGAATTTGGCTGCTGACCTGTAAATTCCATTGTAAAGAAAACCATGGCTCTCTCTTCACCTTATATTCCCATGTTTTGGCACAGAATCTGGCCCAAAGTGGATTCTAACAATGTTTTTAATCAATCAATTGATTTAAAAAGTGGCGCCATTATGGGTAGAGTTGGCTCTCCACCCATTACTTGATGTGTGATTTGGCATCTACTGTTTAATCTCTGGAAAATAGATTTAATATTCACAACAAGATTGGGTGTGAAAATTACCTGAAGGGTATGCTTATGACAATGCTTAGTAAGCTGTAAATCACTAAATAATTACATTGATATTAATTATAATCTTAAAATATAAAATCACACTTATTTTTGCATTGCCTTTATAAAGAGAAGAACAAAACAAAACAAAAATTCCAATTTCTTTGGCGTCTATTTTAATGATGTGATAGGGTATTTAGAGTTTCTTCCTTGGCATGTCTTCCGTACTGTTAATGGTTTTGTTGATTCTCTGCCATTCAAATTATAGTTTTCAGTACTGATAGATTTACATAATAATTCATAAGGTAATTAAAATTTTTGTTCACAAGAATTTCCAGTATAAGCCAGTGTAGGGAATGGCAAACCTGAAAATATTTTTGCTGTATTTTTTTAACCAGAGAAACTATTCTATTAGGAGCCTCAATAGTTTAAAAACTACAAATGTTTATCCTGTACTTTGAATTACATGATTTCATGTACCTGACCTCTCTTTGCTAAATAAATCCATGAATATGCATAGAGATAATTATAAATGTAACATCACAAAAGTTTCCAATATTTAATTCTATTCATTTTTCACTGTCATAAGTATGAGGAAGCCTTCAACATTTGCCAAATAAAACTTAAGTTATCAGAAATATAAATTATGTTTTGACTGCCTACTAAGTCTTATAACAAATTATAATTTAAAAATTACAAAGGCCTCATTTTTTAAATTTATTTTTGATTGGAAAATAATTGCTTAATAATGTTGTGTTGGTTTCTACCGTACAACATGAGTCAGCTATACATAAATCTCTTCCCTCTGAACCTCCCTCCCACCCTGCTCCCCTCCTCATCACTCTAAATTGTGACAGACAGCTGGTTGAGTCCCTTGTGTTATACAGAAACTTCCCCCTAGCTATCTGTTTTATATACGGTAATATATATGTTTCAATGCTACTCTCAATTCATCCCACCTTCTCCTTCTCCAGGTTTGTCCACAAGTTAAAGGCTTCATTTTCGTGCGCATTGTCTATTTGTAGTAAAAGTGAGGCAGGAGACTTTCTAATGCCCTTAGGGATATTTCCCTATATGAAAATATCTTAAAACTTACTTTAAGGGAATGGCAATCTATTTATTTAATGATTATTTATGCACTAGTGACAAGATAAAACAATTTATCTACTTGTATTCTAGCCAATATGTTTTGCTTTTCTAATGCCAGATGTTATTGAAGAATATTAAGTTAGTATACACAAATAAGAAAGTTATAATAACAAAAGTTTGGCAATGTTAGTGAAGTAATATGTGACCATTTTGGAAAGTACAACAAGAATTCAAATGCATATGCTGTATTTTATGTTCATAAAGATTTATTTGTTTTACTGGCACAAATCTTAATGGTCCTAATTTATTTTGAATAGTTGCATGTGGTCTCCTGTCTTACTGATATTTATCAGACAACTTATTTAATTATAGGTAAGGATAAAAAAGAAAATAATACTATACTTATTAAAAGTCTAATAAATTCTTCATCACCTGTTTTTCAAATAAGCTTATAATTGCTGCTGCTGCTAAGTTCAGTTGTGTCCGACTCTGCATGACCCCATAGACAGACACCCACCAGGCTCCTCCATCCCTGGGATTCTCCAGGCAAGAACACTGGAGTGGGTTGCCGTTTCCTTCTCCAATGCATGAAAGTGAAAAATGAAAGGGAAGTCGCTCAGTCATGTCCGACTCGTAGCAACCCCGTGGACTGCAGCCTACCAGGCTCCTCCACCCATGGGATTTTCCAGGCAACAGTACTGGAGTGGGGTGCCATTGCCTTCTCCAAAACTTATAATTAGTGCATGTGCTAATAAAACACATGACTACATTATTTAAATTGGAGTCTCCATTCACCCTATTTCAATCATTTCTTCTTTTACAACTTATTCCCAATAACAATTTTGCCAACAAAGTCCATATAGTCAAAGCTATGGTTTTTCCAGTAGTCATGTACAGATGTAAGAGTTGGACCACAAAGAAGGCTGAGCACTGAAGAACTGATGCTTTTGAACTGTGGTGCTGGAGAAGACTCTTAAGAATCTCTTGGACAGCAAGGAGATCAAGGCAGTCAATCCTGAAGGAAATCAACCTTGAATAATTTTTGGAAGGACTGATGCTGAAACTGAAGCTTCAATAGTTTGGCCACCTGATATGAAGAGCTGACTCGTTGGGAAAGACCTTGATACTGGGAAAAATTGAAGGCAGGAGGAGAAGGGAACCACAGAGGATGAGATGGTTGGATGGGCATCACCAACTCATTGGACGTGAGTTTGAGCAAACTCCAGAGATAGTGAAGGACAGGGAAGCCTGGTGCACTACAATCATGGGGTCACAAAGAGCTGGACACGACTGAGCAACTGAACAACAAAATTCCCAATACCAAATATTAGTTTAACTACAGTATGACAATGGTGAATTATTTTTGCACACCTTAGAGGGGGTAAATAGTCTACGCAAAGCATTAAACTTCATAGCTACAATTATTTGAGTTTGGAACTGAAGTGCTTAGAGAACTGAAATTAATTGAATTTGCTTATGACTCAGTTTTGAATTTCAGAGGTTTAGCTAATACACGCTGCTTCTCTCCAAAAATTTTATTTTACTAAAGCTTGTACCTCATCCTATTTTAACAAAGCCTCTTTCTTGCCTTCTTCCTTAGAGGGCATGTAAAATGATCTGTTCAACTGACATTACCAGCATTGTTGCTGTTTACACACTAAGTCATGTCCAACTCTTTTGCAACCCCTGGACTTTAGCCTGCCAGGCTCCTCTGTCCATAGAATTTTCCAGGCAAGAATACTGGAGTAGGTTGCCACTTCCTGCTCTAGGGGATATCCCCAACCCAGTGATCGAACCTGGGTCTCCTACGTTGGCAGGCAGATTCTTTACCACTGAGGCACCTGGGAAGCCATTAAGGGATGTGAAGCATAGCAGTTAGATTATCAAAAGACAGGTACTCAACTTGTCTTTACTCATTCTTTTGAAAGGTATCAAACAATTTTTAAAATAAGGATACTACAAGGATAAATAAGGCAAAATAAAAATGGGGCATCTGGGGGCAGAAATAATAAATAATAAAAATGATAAAAATGCAATCTTTCTTGACTTCATTGCAACTTTCTTTTGCAAAGTATTTGTTGAGCTGCCCATATCTTGAAATAGGGGTGTATTTGCAAACAGTATTCAATGGTCAAATGAAACAAACAAAAAATAAAAGTTGGATATATCTCTGTGAAAATAAACAAAAGAAAACTCAATTCAAAAAGAAATAGAAGATCTTAACAGACCCATCACAAGCACAGAAATCGAAACTGTAATCAGAAATCTTCCAGCAAATAAAAGCCCAGGACCAGATGGCTTCACACTGAATTCTACCAAAAATTTAGAGAAGAGCTAACACCTATCCTACTCAAACTCTCCAGAAAATTGCAGAAGAAGGTAAACTTCCAAACCCATTCTATAAGGTCACCATCACCCTAATTCCAAAACCAGAAAAAGATGCCACAAAAAAAGAAAACTACAGGCCAATATCACTGATGAACATAAATGCAAAAATCCTTAACAAAATTCTAGCAAACAGAATCCAACAACATATTAAAAAGATCATACATCATGACAAAGTGGGCTTTATCCCAGGAATGCAAGGATTCTTTAATATCTGCAATTCAATCAATGTAATACACCACATTAACAAATTGAAAGATAAAAACCATATGATTATCTCAATAGATGCAGAAAAAGCCTTTGACAAATTTCAACACTCATTTATGATTAAAACTCTCCAGAAAGCAGGAATAGAAGGAACATACCTCAATGTAATAAAAGCTATATATGACAAACCCACAGCAAACATTATCCTCAATGGTGAAAAATTGAAAGCATTTCCCCTAAAATCAGGAACAAGACAAGGGTGCCCACTCTCACCACTATCATTCAACATAGTTTTGGAAGTTTTGGCCACAGCAATCAGAGCAGAAAAAGAAATAAAAGGAATCCAGATAGGAAAAGAAGAAGTGAAACTCTCACTGTTTGCAGATGACATGATCCTCTACATAGAAAACCCTAAAGACTCTACCAGAAAATTACTAGAGCCAATCAATGAATATAGTAAAGTTGCAGAATATAAAATTAACACACAGAAATCCCTTGCATTCCTATACACTAACAATGAGAAAACAGAAAGAGAAATTAAGGAAACAATATTAGTCACCATTGCAACAAAAAGAATAAAATACTTAGGAGTATATCTACCTAAAGAAACAAAAGACCTATACATAGAAAACCATAAAACGCTGATGAAAGAAATCAAAGAGGATACAAATAGATGGAGAAATATACCGTGTTCATGGATTGGAAGAATCAATATTGTGAAGATGAGTACACTACTCAAAGCAATCTATAGATTCAATGCAATCCCTATCAAGCTACCAACGGTATTCTTCACAGAACTAGAACAAATAATTTCACAATTTGTATGGAAATAAAAGAAACCTCAAATAGCCAAAACAATCTTGAGGAAGAAGAAGGGAACTGGAGGAATCAACCTCTCTGACTTTAGGCTCTACTACAAAGCCACAGTCATCAAGACAGTATGGTAATGACACAAAGACAGAAATATAGATCAATGGAACAAAATAGAAAGCCCAGAGATAAATCCACAGACCTATAGACATCTTATTTTCGACAAAGGTGGCAAGGATATACAATGGAAAAAAAGACAACCTCTTTAACAAGCGGTGCTGGGAAAACTGGTCAACCGCTTGTGAAAGAATGAAACTAGAACACTTTCTAACACCATACACAAAAATAAACTCAAAATGGATTAAAGATCTAAATGTAAGACAAGAAACTATAAAACTCCTAGAGGAGAACATAGGCAAAACACTCTCTGACATAAATCACAGCAGGATCCTCTATGACCCACCTCCCAGAATATTGGAAATAAAAGCAAAAATACACAAATGGGGCCTAATGAAACTTAAAAGCTTTTGCACAACAGAGGAAACTATAAGCAAGGTGAAAAGACAACCTTTAGAATGGGAGAAAATAATAGCAAATGAAACAGACAAAGGATTAATCTCAAAAATATAGAAGCAACTCCTGCAGCTCAATTCCAGAAAAATAAATGACCCAATCAAAAAATGGGCCAAAGAACTAAACAGACATTTCTCCAAAGAAGATATACAGATGGCTAACAAACACATGAAAAGATGCTCAACATCACTCATTATCAGAGAAATGGAAATCAAAACCACAATGAGGTACCATTACACGCCAGTCAGGATGGCTGCTATCCAAAAGTCTACAAGCAATAAATGCTGGAGAGGGTGTGGAGAAAAGGGAACCCTCTTACACTGTTGGTGGGAATGCAAACTAGTACAGCCACTATGAAGAACAATGTGGAGATTCCTTTAAAAACTGGAAATAGAACTGCCATATGACCCAGCAATCCCACTCCTGGGCATACACACCGAGGAAACCAGATCTGAAAAAGACACGTGCACCCCAGTGTTCATCGCAGCACTGTTTATAATAGTCAGGACATAGAAGCAACCTAGATGCCCATCAGCAGACGAACGGATAAGGAAGCTGTGGTACATATACACAATGGAATATTACTCAGCAATTAAAAAGAATTCATTTGAATCAGTTCTAATGAGATGGATGAAACTGGAGCCCATTATACAGAGTGAAGTAAGCCAGAAAGATAAACACCAATACAGTATACTAACGCATATATATGGAATTTGAAAAGATGGTAACGCTAACCCTATGTGCAAAACAGAAAAAGACACAGATGTACAGAACAGACTTTTGGACTCTGTGGGAGAAGGCGAGGGTTGGATGTTCTGAGAGAATAGCATTGAAACAAGTATACTATCAAGGGTGAAACTGATCACCAGCCCAGGTTGGATGCATGAGACAAGTGCTCAGGGCTCGTGCACTGGGAAGACCCAGAGGGATGGGATGGGGAGGAAGGCGGGAGGGGGGGTCAGGATGGGGAACACATGTAAATACATGGCTGATTCATGTCAATGTATGGCAAAAACCACTACAATATTGTAAAGCAATTAGCCTCCAACTAATAAAAATAAATAAATAAATAAATAAAAAATGGAACTGGGAACCCCTGAAAGGTGACAACTCATGCACATACTGCTCCTCTCAACTTGCTTTACAGTACCCCAGCAGGAAGAAGAAAGATTTTCTCCTTCTTCAATAACAACCCAACCAATGAGAAACCCCTATAACTCAGCCAGTGGGAAGTCATCACAAATCTGAATTATTGCTGTCCTCCAGTGGACTTCCATTCAAAGCATCCCTGCCCAACTTCCTCCTTTCCTCTGAAACAACTTTCCTATCTTTTGTTCTCCAGGCTTCCATATACTTCACCATAGTTTGCAATCCCAAATTACCATCCCTTGGCTTTTCCGGAATAAACTTGATTTTGCTGGCTACACTGCTCACATTTTTGTTTTAAAGATTAACAATCCCCTTGTTATAGTTTCATAATATATACCTATATTATGTGGGCTTCCCAGGTGGCACTAGTGGTTAAAAAAAAAACGAAAGAAAAGAAGAAAAACACCTGCCAATGCAGGAGACGTAAGAGATGTGGGTTCATTCCTTGGGTCAGGAAGAGAGCCTGGAGAAGGAGATGGCAACCCACTCCAGTATTCTTGCTTGAAGAATTCCATGGACAGAGGGGTTTGGCAACTACAGTATATAGGGTCACAGAGAGTTGGACATGACTGAAGCAACTTAGCACTCATGCACTATATTATATAGACTCAGAAAAGCAGTGCAGTCAAAAATATCCTTTTCTTTGTTTAGTTAGGGGATTCCCAAATTTATTTAAGATGAGAATATTCCTCCTTCCAACTCACCCACTAAACTATGCACCTAACTCAGCTCTGCAAGACATCAGACTAGAAAAACTGATTTTCCTCTGAATTTGTCTCATGTCTCTCATACTTTACAATACTAAGTTGGATGTAGATCAATGCTAGTTTCTTAGCAAGCTCCAGAACTTGGATGCTCACTTCTTAAAAAAAAAAAAAAAAAAAAAAGCTGTTCACAGTTAATCAGTCTTGAAAACATGAAGCAGAAGTTCAGCTCAAAACAGAAAATTTCAAGTTAGAAATATTTGCAGACTGTAAGGATACTTGTAACTTGACTATCACTGCTAGAACATTCTAAGTGCAAAATTAGAGATTAAAAATACTGCTGCTAAAAATAAAAGCATATAAAAATCACAAACAAGTGAGAATTTAAGTAACAATCTATAGATTTTTATTTGAATTATTCTATTTTTAAACTGATATTGACTTTCTACTTAAATATTGATATTTTTTAATTTTTGATTTTGTTATTGTTCTTGAAAGTAGCCCAGCTAAAGCTTATCAAGCTCTGATGACAAAGCACTTTCAGAAACAGAATAATCACTTCTTGAATGGCAGTGTACAAAAAAATGAACATTGACCTGGACATTAACAGATGAGGATTCCAGTCTTACTTCCCTACTAAAAACTTAAGTGACTTAAAGTAAGCCAGTTTAATCTTTTCTGGCATTTAATATCCTCACTTGTAAATGAAAATGCTGAATAACCAGAGATGGTGCTTTTAAATGTAATATCTTAGGATTGCAAATGTAAAAACATCATATTCTGAAGTGTATTGCTAAGTAATACATGGAACCTCCACACTAGGAATGTGAATTGTCAAAGTGTGAAATTCCAGTGTGGCTTGAATTTATAACTAACAAAAATTAGCATGTGTTAAAAATGTTTTACAGCTTATGTAAAAATTCTTCAAACCTCACATCAACTCCTGGAACAGTCCTGTGTTTATGATATTAACATTCCCATTTTATGGACAAGGAAGTAATAGTGCAAACAATTTAAATTTCTTGTCTGTTGGTCACAGAGGGAGAAAACGCTGAGCTAAAGCTCAGATTTAAGCATCTTATTCCAAAGCCAATGGCTTTTCCACACTGCTAAGGAGTTTTTCATTAGTGCATGCAATTATTCAGTTGTGTCAAATAGCACCGCAATAATTGTTTCTTGCTTACCTTTATAATTATTTTTAAATGAAAACAGTTGCATTTAGCAGGAAATATGTTCATCTTTCTCTTTTCCAAAGAGTAAAGGGTACCTAAAAAGCCTTCCTGAGGTTTCTTGCTCAAAGTGGAGGTTTCTTTTGTTCTTCACAACTGATACAATCTTGATCTACCAATTCCACTGTTGTAAATGTGTTAAGCACTTGGCAAGGCTTGGGGAGTGCTATATTATCATCTTTGGATTGCTGTCACAGTATTAATACTTATCCAATTGTAATTATATAGCAAAATAAACCAGTTTTTCTTTTAAGCTGGCATTTTTATGTGGTAGAAAGTCCATTCAGCTTTGTGTCTTGTTTGGTTATAACCTGCTATACAATATAAAATGTAGTTGAGAAACTTCTGATTTTTTACTGGCTACTAAGGGTTCAATGATACACAGTCAGTACATATCTCCTGTGAATGTCAACTCACTACACTCAGTTCTTCACTTGAGTTCTTTTTGGGTACCAAAAGAGAGCCTTTAAACAGTCACTAATGAGTACTGATACATCCCCTGAGATGGGATTTGTGCATACATACAGGACAAAGTAACCATTACATAAATACTTCAGCTACTGGAAGCACTTCAGTGTTATTTAATCCACTATTTCAATACATTAATTACATGGCACCCTCATGAAGTCTGCAAGTGCTTTTATTTCAACAGGCAAACCAAAGTAATTAAGCTAATTCTAAGTAAATTAAATGAAATGAGGTTGCAAGGGGAAGTCAACAATACATTTGCCAAGACTGGAATTAAGGATTTTTGATACCCATTTTTAAACTCAAAAATGTGGTTTCATAGACTATGCAGAGTCCCATGAATATTGTTCACTTAGGAGACAATCAGGGGGCATAATCTGTTTTACCGGATCAGCAACCTAATCTTTCCAGAAGACTATTGTGTAGTAACATCAATACACTTAATGGATAAACATGGTATTACTTATATTTCAGAGCATTTATCTTGAGATTTATCCAAACATGTTTGTGCAGATATGGGTGTAGGGTTAAGCAAAAAAAAAGTAGTCTTATTTTTAAAGCTAAGGAATTGAGCCTCTATTGAAAGATTATTTCACAACAAAGTTTTATAAAAATGTTCCTGAATAGTTTCCTTTCCTTATGTACAATTATTTTCTTGTTATCATCATAATCCTGTTAAATATAAAATTTGAAAGCCATCTGGCTATTGGTGGTGAGCATTTTAGCATACAATATCAATATTTTATATATATATATTGTTTTGCTTATACTCTCTATTACAAAATGAAAGAATACTATAGGATGTGAAGTTTAAATAATACTTTCATAGTTTTACTTAGCATCTATAATTGCACCTGAATTATCAAGTTTTATTTGTTTGTTCAAAAAAACAAAAATGAGTGATGAGAAGAAGCTAAAGATGAAATACAAAGAATAAGTTTAAGTGAAATGCAAACACAAAAGCCATGTCGTCATTTAGTATGGACAAATGAGTTCAATCCAGAGGTCATCATTCATGAAATATTCTTAATTAAGTAAACCTCAATTAGGAAGCCTAGAAAGAAACAAGTATGATTGAATTTGACTGTAAGGAAGATTCAGAATAGGATGTTTTAGTCCTTTCAAAACACAAATTTATACAAATATCTGAAAGGAATATATTTTGGTTACAAATACACACAGGGAGGGCTTCTCAGGAGGCTTGGTGGTAAAGAATACACCTGCCTATGCAGGAGACCCCTGGGTTGGAAAGATCCTGGAACCTGGGTCAAACCTGGGGTCGGAAAGATCCCCTGGAGAAAGTAATGCAACTCACTCCAGTATTCTTGCCTGGGAAATCCCATGGACAGAAGAGCCTGGCAGGCTATAGTCCTTGGGGTCGCAAAGAGTCAGACACGACTGAATGATTGAGCACACAGTGCACAAACACAAGGATTGATGATTTTAAAAAATATTATCAACCAAAAAAGTGTCTTTCTTTCTCATATGCCCAGTTATTTTGTTCTGTTGTTTCCACTGCTTCCACCAGTACTTATACAAGTTAAAGGTTATTGTCAAGAAATGTGAGCCTACTTTCTAACCTTAGAGACTCAAATGCTAGTTCAAAAGAGCTAGTGATTTCTGTATGGTACCAGACAACTGAAAAGCTCTGCTAAAGATTCTGAACCCATGCTGAGAACAAATGCCACAAATCTCAAAGTCAACACAAGTAGAAGATGCGGGAGTAGTAAAAGAAACAAGCTCAATTTTTTCAAACTCTCATCCAAATAAGAGTGGGGGCAGTGACTTCTCAATCAGATCTCAAGCTTGGCAAAGGAGTCGTTGGTTTCTTAGACTAAACAGAAAGAAGAAAATAGGGTTTAAAAAAGTCATACTCATTAGGCTGTCAGGATACATGTGGTGAAAAGATCATTGCTTGAAAAGAAGTAATAGATTGTGAAGATGCACATTTTTCTAAGCACCACTCAAATTGTCTCTGGTAGTAGCACATTATTTTGTCTGTTTTAGGCCACAAGCATGTACTGTAAAAGCAGACTGTATTTCTCCAAGGAGTAGAATTGCTTTTTAATTATTTCTGGCTCAACAGAAGCACAAATCATAAAAGCATTTTTGGTTTTGTTTGTTTGTTTGTTTGTTTTTTCATTTAATCAAGTGGCTTAAAAGATGGTGATAAAAATGATATTCCAAACATATAGGTAAAAATACATGGATATTCCAGAATTAAAACAAGATAAAAATAAAAACTTCCCCATTCTCTCACCCCTCCATATCTTTCTGCTGTTTTACTTTTGATCAAAATGGCTAAAGAACAAAAAAAGAAAAAGATTCCCAGATATGTAGCTAAAAATATAAAGATATCCAAGATTTAAGTAAGAAGAGAAAGACAAGCTCCCACTGCAATATCATATAAACTTGTTTTCCCAAGTAATTTACACTGCATCAAAGCAGCTAAAAAATAGGTGGTTTAAAAACAAACAATAGTCCCTCAAACTTGTAGGTAAAAGATAGAAAGGTATTCAGTGCTTAAAATAATAAAGTGTAAAAATAAACCCTGCTACCCTTCCCCCATCAGTCTGAATATTTCTCTCCATGTGCTTTCTGTGTTCATATCCATGACACTTTGAATTAATTCTTTCCCCTGAGGGATGGATTACCTTATCTAGTATGGGCATTTCAGTAGTTGACAATGAACTCATGAATTAATCTGAATATAGAAGCTAATTACAATAAAACCTGTTCAGTGTTCTCACTTAAAACATTTCCTCACCCTAAATGTTAATCTTTAAAAGACCAAGGCAATTGGCACAAAGGCAATGTTTCCCATTTAAGAAACTTTTGATTCTTCCTATACTAAATGCATTATTTCCAGTGAGAGAATCAGTGAGGGAGCACTAAGCTTGAAGGTTATCAGGGTACTGTTTGGGTAATTTTACCCAACATGGTCTAAAAGGTCAAAATGACTAAAACTTTTAAAGGGAATTCAAGGGAAAAATGTAGACAGAAAATGGTTGGTATAATAAGAGGAACAGTCACTAAATGCAAAGTAGGCAATTGAAATCACCTATCCCTTGGGTGTCTCTTCACATTTTTCTGCAAAGGGAGAAGCGTGTATAGGACTGATAATCCATTAGGAGTATATATAAATATTTTGAGACAAATACACATATATCTCCTCAAAATAGCATGGAAATTTACTGAATCTTAGGAATGACCAATTTTTCAAGAGTCTAAACACTGTTACCAAACTTTTATAGAGTTAGAAAAATAAATATTCCCTATGCATATTATGGCTCTCACATATTTGTACTACCAAGACTTTGTAATACTTACATAGTCATAGTCTAGGGAATATCAAGCCATCAGCAGTAAAAAGTGATTTGCTTTTTTCCTGCAGAATCCCCAAATACAAAATTTCTAAGAAATTTGCAGTAGCCTTCTTGCCAATCTTCTCATTACACAGATAAAAAAAAATAATAGAAAATACAATGGATGAATTTTCTTAACCAAAGGTCCTAGGGCAGGGACCAAAATTTTTTGTCTCCAAATCAATTCTTCTCACCATGCCTCAGTCTCTCACATAGTGTGATATACACACAGGCAGTACAGATACTTATATCCAGGAGTGGGAGTGGGTTTGGTTTCACTACCATGGAATGCTTGGTCTGCAGATGGGTACAGGTGGAGACCCTGCTTCAGCTCTAAGCTTAGCAAGGAAAAAGAAAAAGTCAGGGAGGAAGTGCCTAGGGATTCCTGCTGCTATTGCAGCAGTCCTGTTTAGTTGCGAAGTCTTGTTCAGGCTCCTCTGTCCATGGAACTCTCCAGGTAAGAACACTGAAGTGGGCTGCCTTTTCCTTCTCCAGGGGTCTTCTCAACCCAGGGATCAAACCTGTGTCTCCTGCATAAGAGGCATCTCCTGCATAAGAGGCATCTCCTGCACTGCATACAGATTCTTTCCCACTGAGCCACCAGGGAAGCCCTTAGAGACTCCTACCCACATACTGGTAAACTGCTCCCCTAAAACTGAGGGCAAAATAGAAATCACTATCTTAATTTTTCGACAATTGCAGGAGATTGTATGCACTAAAGTTCTATTACATCATGTGTATCTTTGTTAGTGGTAGATAAAAGCCACTGAGGTTTTTTTCAATTCACAAATATGATCTAGAATATTTAACAACTAACACAATGTTCTGTCATCAGCCTTCTGTTCCCAGTCAAAAGACAAAGACAAAGACCAGTCAAAGACAGCTCTACCTTCAAGTCTTCTTTTCCCATTTCCTCTTTTAAGGTACAAAGGTATTTGACTTCTGCATAACATTTGACATTGCTAAATCATAAGAATCTCGATGTTTTGCTTCACTTATTTATTCCTCTCTTCGTATTTTAGAAATGCCTTTAAAGTGACAGATATCTAGGATTCACCATGGATTTTTTTCCCCCAATTTGGTGCTGGAGAAGACTCTTGAGTGTCCCTTGGACAGTAAGGAGATCAAACCAGTCAATCCTAAAGGAAATCAACCCTGAGTATTCACTGGAAGTACTGATGCTGAAGCTGAAGCTCCAATACTTTGGCCACCTGATGTGAAAAGCCAGTTCATTGGGAAAGACCCTGATGCTGGGAAAGACTGAGGGCAGGAGGAGAACAGGACAACAGAGGATGAGGTGGTTGGATGGCATACCCAATTCAATGGACATGAGTTTGAGCAAAGTCCGGGAGATGGTCAAGGACAGGGAAGCCTGGCATGCTGCAGTCCATGGGGCCGCAAAGAGTCGGACACGACTGAGCAACTGAACAAAAACAACAAGGTATTATTAGTCACTTACACCCTGAGAGTGGTTGAGTTTATCAGATCTTTCCTGAGAACTTGAGAAGGGTTATCTTCCAGATCTCCCTTGCTATTTGGAGGTCAGCTGGAGCCATTAGGAGAGACAAGGTTATATCTAATCATAGGTATAGCAGTGCATGCTTTTAGGACTTATTAAGGAGGAATGGAGAGAAATTTTTTTTTAAGAAAGTAGAATGCTATGAAGATTTGAGGGTTGTCTGACTAAAGCAACTACCTTCATAGACTGTAGAAATACCTTAACAAGCAAACATTGACCTGAGGTGTCTGAAGTTTCAGATGCCTGAGATTGACAGTTGGCCTGGAAATGGTAGCTCTGAGGATCCAATTGATTCTGAATTCTGGAGCACACTGAAGAGGATCAATCCTTCTCATTTTCCTGCAAAGAAGTAAAAAACAGGCTTTTATTGCATTTGAACAACCTTGCCCACTAGAGAGCAGTAAATGAAACCCACATATACGAAATGATTTCCCTCAATGTTCCCTTCATTTTTTCATGTGGATTTTCATCAACTGCTATCACATGTAGGTTATCAGGGTATGTCTTAGCATGCAAAAATTTAATGCATCTTGAAGAATTGATAACCAACTAAGCAAGATGTCAACTAGAAAATTGTGTCTTAAGAACCACAAGTTAAACATATTTCAGTTAGTATTTTTGTTCCTGGTCTTGTTTATGTAAACAAAGAACAAAGATGGCCAATATCATTTCACTCTTGCAAGATGGTCAAGAAGCTAAAGTGGAACAAGTCATACGATGAATTTTCTTATTGTAACAAACAAGCAAGCAAAAATCAGAATTATCTGTATTGCTTTCTACTAGATTATTCTAAGCTAAAGAGAGAAACTTTCAATACATTTTTTTCTTTCCTGATGTTACATATTAGGATTGAGAATTTCCAAGTGCACATAAGCATTGTGGGAAAATTTCTCAAAAAGAAACAGCCAAAAAAATTTCATCCCAAAATGTTTCACTTTCATCCTTTTCTATTTTTCATTTTACCAGATGCAAAATCTAAGTGTTGGGCTGTATCCTACAGGCCTACAAGCCCTCAAGATGGAAGAAAAGAGCGGGTAGTCAGTAACAGAAACATCCACAGTTTAATGGGTGGGGAAGCTCACACATCTGAAGTGAGGTCCTGGACCAACACCCCGCCTTGTGCAGCTGACAGCAGACAGGATAGGGCACGATGGCAGTCTTCACATGGGCAAGTGGTGCTACCAGTTATAGGGGAATTGACAATTGATGGCATCAGGTAGGCTCATTAGTTACCAGGGAAACTAGTAGAAGAACATGCCCTCACTGCCCCTTTGATAAAAACTAGAGGGGGCTTGGATCAAGTGTGCAGGAAAGTACATAAGATTAAAGTGAAGCAGGCACTCATTGGGCAGGGGATGTTCAGAGAGCAAGAGACCAGTTCTCTAGAGTGGCCTGACCCTACACCACATTAATTGCCAAGGTGAATAATAAGATTTAGATAATAAATATTGCTAATTCCTTAGATTAAATCTAGAAATTAGAATTTCTGAGTCCAAATATAATGAAAATTTAGACTTTTACATATGTCACCATATATACACACTGCAGCAGCATAGTTTCCTTTTATTCTTGCCTTTACAACAAACAAAATTTTTCACTTTGATCTTTCTTTTTAACAGTTTACTAATTTTAAAACAGTAGTTTCTCACTGGCACAAGTCAGGAACTGAACTCTGATATCATCAATCAAGTCTTGTCTGTGACAATTTTTGTAAATGAAGTTTAATTGCAATATAGACGTGCATGGGTGTTTAGCCGCTCAGTCATGTTTGACTCTGCAACCCCATGGAGTTCAGCCCGCCAAGCTCCTCTGTTCATGGGGATTCTCCAGGCAAGAATACTGGAGTGGGTTGCCATGCCCTCCTCCAGGGGATCTTCTCAACCCAGGGACTGAACCCAGGTTTCCTGCATTGCAGGCAGATTCTTTACTGTCGGAGCCACCACAGACTTGTGTCTTGTCCCTGGCTGCTTTCCTGCTACAATGGCTGAGTTGAGTGGTAGGACAGAGACTTTATGGTACACAAAGCCTAATATAGTATCAGGACCTTTATAGAAACACGATTTGGTAACCACTTGTGTAAATGAAAGCTTGTTTTATTTCCTGAAAGTAGAATGATTACATCTATTTTCATTTAATTTTTCATTCATTTATAAAAACTATATATTTAGGTGTTTATTTGCCTTTTAAATTATTGATAATGATTTTATCATACTTGAGATTTAAAACAATCTCAATCTGTCATGGCTTTATTGATATACTAAATTTGTCATATTAATTTCTGGATATTTTTTCCTTGGTGCCATCAGTTTGACTCTAGGCACTTCGATGTATGTTTTCATCATAAAGAGGTAATATATTTTGATGTTTGCATTTACATTTACTAATTTTCTTGGGTTTTTATTCATTTATTTTTTTTAAATAATGAATTTATACATTAAAGATGGTCCATTCCAAAAATTGTTCAGATTTCTTTAAAATTTGTTAATTGCAGAGATTAATTTCAGGAAAAGTAACTCTTAATTTTTCAAGTTTTCAAGTCTATATGAGAATTACATAAGGCCATGCATTGAATGTATATGACAGGCCCCTGACATGTAGTGTAGTTCAGTTCAGTTCAGTCACTCAGTCATGTCCAACTCTTTGCGACCCCATGGACAGGCAGCACGCCTGTCCATCACCAACTCCCAGAGTTTACCCAAACTCATGTCCATTGAGTCGGTGATGCCATCCAAACATCTCATCCTCTGTCATCCCCTTCTCTTGCTCTCAATCTTTCCCAGCATCAGGGTCTTTTCAAGTGAGTCAGTTCCTCACATCAGGTGGCCAAAATATTGGAGTTTCAGCTTCAACATCAGTTCTTCCAATGAACACCCAGGACTGATCTCCTTTAGGATGGACTCGTTGGATCTCCTTGCAGTCCAAGGGACTCTCAAGAGTCTTTTCCAACACCACAGTTCAAAAGGATCAATTCTTCAGCGCTCAGCTTTCTTTATAGTCCAACTCTCAGATCCACATATGACTACTGGAAAAACCATAGCCTTGACTAGCTGGATCTTTGTTGACAGAGTAATGTCTCTGGAAAGTAACAAAGGCTTGTATAAGAAGCATTTATTCAAGAAAAATAGCTATGTCATGGTAAGAACAGTGAGCTTAGTAGTATTTTTTAAAATTAATTTACTTTTTATTGAAGGATAATTGCTTTACTGAATTTTACTGTTTTCTGTCAAACCTCAACATGAATCACTTGCCCTGTTTCAATAAGTCTAACCCAAATTTTCAGTAGCTTTGAAAACCAATAACCTTACAAGCTACTGGAGAAAACAGAATAGGTTGGAGTTGGAGCTACACCAATGTTACATTTCCGGAAAACCACTACTGTTCAACCTGACAGCTTACTGAAAATCTCCCTTCTCAGGACCAATTTTATTTATCCAATTCACATCTCTGCCTGTGGGAACAACCATTTTCCTATATGATTTGTTCAAAAATAATTAGAGAAAATTGTTTAATATCACAATTGCCTGAGACAATGATACATTAGGGTTAAGAGGCTAACCAAAAAATGTACAAAAAAAAAAAAAACCCCAAAACTGGGGAGGATTTCCCTGGTGGTCCAGTGGTTAAGACTTCATGCTTCTACTGCACAGGCGATAGGTTCGACCCCTGGTTAGGGAATTAAGATCCTGCATGCTGCACAGCTGTGGCCAAAAAAGCAAAAACCAACCAACCAAACAAAACAGAAAACCTGGGAAATAAAATGTCCATGGTGGGCTTTGAAAAAGTAAAAAATATTTCTGAGAATCTAGGAGGCAGCGTGATGCACATGACCAAGGAAAACCTGAGAAAGGCATAATCTCTCACATATAGCTCACCTCATACTCTGTGCAAGTAGAATTGTAAACTGCCTTCTGGAATAAGGCAAGGCCCCAAATGTGTACAGAACACCTTAGCAAAGGTTTAAAAAAAACAGCAACAACAGAAAATTAAATCGCATACATGTGGGTTGGGGAAAGCAGAAAATAGAAACTGTACCTGACAAACTGTAAATATTAGATTTACTAGACAGAGAATTTAAACATATATTGTGTGAAACTATGTCTAAAGAATTAAAGGAAAAATATGAGAATTATATCCTACCAAATACTGACCAACAAGGCAGAAAAACCAAGTAGAAATTCTAGGTTTGTGAAGTACATTAAATAAGATGAAAATTTCACTTTAAGGGCTCAAAAAGCCGGACAAGAAAATTACATAAAATCAGCAAAGGAAATAACAGTCAGGTGAGACTCTCTAGTCTGAGGAATAAAGAAGCAAATAAAATAAATAAACAGAGCCCTCAGAAACCTGTGGGTCACCATCAAGTGTTGCAACAAATACCTGATGGGAGTCTAGAAAGAGGACAGAGAAAGAAAATTTAAAGAAATAATAGTCAAAAACTTCCCAAATTTTATTTAAAAAAATAATTTGCATACCCAAGAACCTCAAAAACATCACATAGGATAAAAACCATATTTAAACTATAAAATTAATTATAAGTTTAACTGTAAAAGCAAAAGTTATAAGTCTTTGAAGAAAATTCAGAAGTGAATTTTTGTATTCTTAAACTAGACAAGTTTCTCAGATGTGACACCAAATTCATAAGTGACAAAAAACAGACAAATAAGATTTCATCAAATTAAAAACTGTTGTGCTTCAAAGGACAGAATAAAGAAAGTGAAAGAAAACCTACAGAATGGGAGAAAAATTTTGTAAAACATATCTGATAAAGGACTTATATCCAGAACTTTTATAACTCAGCTTTTAAAAGACAAATAACCCAATTTAAAATGAGCTAATTACTTGAATAAATATTTCTTAAAAGATTATATACAGAGATTATATGAATGCATGTAAAAAATATTCTACATCATTAGTCATTAGGAAAATACATATAAAAATCATAAAGAGATATAAGTTTGCACCCACTAGGGAATCTACCAAAAAAAGGAAAAGACAGGCAATAGCCAAGTGTTGGCATGGATGTGGGAAAATCAGAACAATAATACATTACTGGTGGAATTATTAAGGGGGGAGCACTTTGGGAAACAATTGGGCCCTCCTTCAAAATGTTAAATATAGAGTTACCTTAATGATCCAAATATTCCATTTCTAGGTATACACTCAAGAGAACTGAAAACATATTTCACATAAAAATAGCCTTTGATGCTGGATTACACTGAATGTATATATTAATTTAAGGAGAGCTGACATTTTCCATACTACTAGTTCTTTAATCAAAGGACATGATATATTTTTCAGATATTATCTTTAATATTTTCTTTTTCCTAACTTGGGGAATTAATGTTTTCTAGCTAACAATGTTTTAGAAGCATAGATTATTTATTTCCTTCTTTTCTTAATATATGCTTCTATATATCTTTACTGGAGAAGGACATGGCCACCCACTCCAGTGTTCTTGCCTGGAGAATCCCATCAACAGAGTAGCCTGGTGGGCTACAGTCCATGGGTCACAAAAGAGTTGGACACAACTGAGCGACTGAGCATAGCACAGCGTATGTCTTAAAGCATACTTTTATCTGAATCTTACATATTTTGTTGTAGTTTCATCATTTAATCAAAATATTTCCTACTTTCCATTGTAAATTCTTCTCTTAATAATGCATTTTAAAAAATAGATTATTTCCCAAGCATTCAGAGATTTTATATTTTTAATTGATTAAAATATCCCAAATTTATAATTGGTATTTTATGTTTATTCAGTCAAACTTGTTAATCACATTTTTAAATGTCATGAACGTTATCTTTATTTGGTTGCTTATTATAAGTTAAATAGATTACACTATGCTAAAATATAATTTAATGTTTAATAAAGTCATTAAAATGCTGTTATTATTTATATTTTATAAATGAGAAAGGGGCTTTCCAGGTGGCCTAATGGTAAAAAATCCACCTTCCAATGCAGGAGACACAGGAGATATGTGTTCAATCCTTGGGTTGGGAAGAATCCCCTGGATTAGAAAATGGCAACCTGCTCCAGTATTCTTGCCTGGAAAATTACATGGACAGAGGAACCTGATGGTCTATTGTCCATGAGGCCACAAAGAGATGGACACAACTGAGAAACTGAGCAGACACACACATAAAGGTAGTTCAGAGGTACAATGGAAGACATGTGGTTTGGAT
This sequence comes from Cervus elaphus, assembly GCF_910594005.1. Lineage (NCBI taxonomy): Eukaryota > Metazoa > Chordata > Mammalia > Artiodactyla > Cervidae > Cervus > Cervus elaphus. The sequence goes on along the minus strand of NC_057835.1, from coordinate 42,081,598 downwards.
GCTTCTTTAAATCACTAATAAGTTTCAAACCATAAAACATAAAAGGAATGACCTCATAGAATAATTCACACAGAGAACTTAGAAGACTATGAATGGATTTCAAACAATTTTAAAAACTAGTTGCTTAGGATGTAAAGTAAGATGAGTATGGTCATTGTTGTCTAGTCACTAAGTCATGTCTGACTCTTGTGGCCCTGTGGACTGTGACCCACCAGGCTCCTCTGTCCATGGGATTCTCCAGACAAGAATACTGGAGTAGATTGCCATTTCTTTCTCCAGGGGAAACTTCCTGACCCAGGATTCGAACCCAGGTCTCCTGTGTCTCCTGCTTGGCTGGCAGAGTCTACAACTGAATCACCTGGGAAGCCCATACATGCATACACATAAACACATATTACTATGTGCTAGATATGCTACCATATGGTCTTTCATTTACAAATTTAGAAACATACTTAAATCATGACTCTAGTAAGTTAGCAGAGTTCAAATTTGAACCCAAACTTAGCTCTATTGTATAATCACATATGTATCATTTTGCCTTCTTTCTGCCTCCAGGGTCCATGAGTCCTACTCACTTATTCATTTGCCAGATGAGGAACATGAGTATCTCAGGTCACATCAGACTTGATCTTAGGTTTCCTTACACCTAACTCACATATCTTTTGATTATTCCAAAACTCTTCACAAATATTTTGAGTTATGAAATGTTTTAGAATCCTTTAGCAAAAATCAATCTATGACTTAATCAAAGTATAATAGTATAATGATTACATAAACTTTGAAGATTATTTTTTGAAAACTCAAAGTGCAAATTATTTTGCAAAAAAATTGCTGGATAAAAGGCAATGGAACCTATCAAAGGTTTGGCATATTTTATTTCATTTTGTCATTTTGTTGTGGGATAAAGATTTACCATTTTAAGGAATATAATAAAATGCATGTGCTTTGGTTAAATAAGTCATGCTATCAAATGCAGACTCCATTATAAGCTTTTTCTTTATCCAGAAGGAACATCCATGCCTTATAGTGTTTTCAATAGAATTACCGACTATAGTTTGTTTTCACACCAAATATGTGACTCTTTTCAAGTTAATGGATAAATTTGCTCATCTCTTTCTTTATTATAAGTCAAAGATAAATAAGTCTTTTTCACTCAATCTGCTGAGATAACTTGTGCCCATGCCGAAAGGTGATCTGTTCTAATCAACTTCACGAGGTCTGATGGAATTACACTGAACATATCTCATACCTGACACAACTACAGAATGATACAGTTCAGGACAAACATTGGTGACCTGAATAATACATGACAGACAGATGACCGGGTGAGAAAAGTAATTTTTCACCTACACCACTTGAGTTTCTTTATTAAAGGCTGAGACATGTTTGATGGAAAGAAGGCTGCTATGCCAGCTAAAAGCTGGTGTGTTTTATTAATAGCTTGGTCAGTATTCCCCTGCCGTTTTACTATTTGAAACATGTTATTTTGGCAGTAAAATACAATAGACATCTACTCTGCATGAAAACTCGACATTTCAAAGACATTTCATAAGAATATGAAATGGTTGGTAATTAGATATTATTATTTAATATACTTATATGGTCAAGAGTATTAAGTTTACTGAATAGAAATATCACATTTTAAATTGGAAGATAGATTATTTGTGAGTTGATGGTTGAGAGTTGCTTATGTTTTCATTTTGCAACACAATTTGTACAAAGAAAATCCATGAGAGAGTGGAGTATATCATTGATAAAATCTTATATATTTCTAATGCATTATTTTAGGTAAAAGGAAATTTAATTAGATTAGAGAGAATTCTTGACAAATACCCTGGCATCATTACCCAACTGTAAAATTTAAAGGAAAGATATGATATAGTGAGATGTTGAATCTTATCACTAAAAAAATACAGCTTTATCACTTTAAATAAAGAAGTAAATCAAACTGCTTCATTCCGAAAACTGGTCTTGACAGACAAGTTTAGATGAAGAAACATGTCATCTGTAGATATAATATTTATCTCACATGCATGTGATAAATATACATAGCCTTTTAAAATAGCTTGTTTGCTCAAATTGATGAATGATGTGTCTCCCTTGTAATTATTAATTTATACAAGTATCTATAAAATACTTATTATGTTTTAGGCCTTCTTTTAGAATCTGAGATACAGCGGTGAATAAACAATTAAAATGTGCTTCAGTGGGGTGTACATTTTAGTGGAAGAAAAATAATAAGGAAATTTTATATTGTGCCAGCTGGAGAGGTTCAGATGGTAAAGAATCTGCCTGCAATGCAGGCGAGCCCGGCTCAATCCCTGGGTCGAAGAGATCCCCTAGAGAAGGGAATGGCTACCCACACCCATATTCTTGCCTGCAGAATTCCATGGACAGAGGAGCCTGGCAGGCTACAGTCCATGGTGTCGCAGAGAGTCAGGCACAACAGAGAGACTAACATTTTCACTTTTCACTGTGAAAAAAAAGTAAGGCAGAGAAGGAGGAGGAGGATTAAAGCTGTTATAATAGAAAAAGGGAGGTCAGGCAAGGTCTTAGAGATAAGACTATATTTAAACAGATGAATATTTAAATGAATTGTGTGATACATGTAGAAAGAATATTTGACATAGATAAGAGCAAACAAGTGGGCTTTGTGTCACACGTTGTTGGAGTGGAGACAGTTAGTAGGAGGCGAGGTCAAACAGGTACAGGAAGTGGTAGGAATGACCATCTAGACCATGTTAGAGATTTTGGCTTTAATTCTGTTTAATTTGGAAAGCCACTATAGGACCTTGAGCAGTGAAAGACATGGTCTGACTTATTCTAAGATATTTAGGAGATAGAGATGGACAGGGAAGCCTGGCGTGCTGCCATTCAGGGGAGCACATCGTTGGACATGACTCAGCAACAGAACAACAACAGCGACAAAGTCAAAGAAACAGATCCATCATGGAGTCAGAATTGGCTCCTCCCTGCAACATGTTTAAAAGGTTAAACCACTGGGATTTGTTGATGGTTTAAACATGGTAAATGTGAAACAGATAATCAAACATGAGTTCAAAGTTTTGATCCTAAACATCTGGAGGGATGAAATCCCTGAGTTACTGAATTGAAGACTAAGAGAGGAACAGGTTTGGGGAAGATGGAAAATCAAGAATTAGATTATTGTATTGTTTTCCTAGGGATGCTGTGACAAAGTAGCACAAATAGGGTGTTTTAAAACTACAAAAATATTTTTTCTCCCAGCTATGGAGGCTAGAAGTCTGAAATCAAGGTGTCAGCTGGGCAATCCTCTCACCAAAGCCTCTATGGGACCCTTCTTTGCCTCCTCCAGCTTCTGGTTTCAAACATTCCGTCTGTGGGAGAAAAACTCCAATCTGTCTCCTGGCATGTGGCATTCTCCCTGCATCTCTGTGAGTTCACATGGTCATCTTCTTATAAGGAAACCAGTCATGTTGGATTAGGGGTCCACCCCAACCCCACTATAATAACTTCGTCCTATTTCTCCCTACTTTAACTAATTTTATGTACAATAACTCTATTTCCAAATAGGAAACATTTGTGTGACAGACTCAGTGACATTCTGAGTCTGATGACATAAATATATACATTTATATATTTATAAACATATAAATACATATATATGACATAAATATATATATAAATATACACACACACACATATATATCTATATATATACTGTCCCATGGCATCTGGTCCCATCACATCACTTCATGGCAAATAGATGGGGGAAACAATGGAAACAGTGACAGACTTTATTTTTTGGAACTCCAAAATCATTGCAGATGGTGACTGCAGCCATGAAATTAAAAGACGGTTGCTCCTTGGAAGAAAAGCTATGACCAACCTAGACAGCATATTAAAAAGCAGAGAGATATTACTTTGCTGACAAAGGTCTATCTAGTCAAAGCTATGGTTTTTTTTCAGTAGTCATGTATCAATATGAGAGTTGAACCATAAAGAAAGCTGAGTGCTGAAGAATTGATGCTTTTGAACCGTGGTGTTGGAGAAGAGTCTTGAGTGTCCTTTGGACTACAAGGAGTTCAAACCAGTCCATCCTAAAGGAACTCAGCCCTGAGTATTCATTGGAAGGACTGATGCTGAAGCTGAAACTCCAGTTCTTTAGCCACCTGATGCAAAGAACTGACTCATTGGAAAAGACCCTGATGCCAGGAAAAATTGAAGGAGGAGAAGGGGACGACAGAGGATGGTTGGACAGCATCACCGACTCAATGGACATGGGTTTGAGCAAGCTCTGAGAGTTGGTGAAGGACAGGGAAACCTGGCGTGCTGCAGTCCGTGGGGTCGCAAAGAGTTGGACATGACTGAGTGATTGAACTGAACTTATATATATATATATATATGGCTTCCCTGGTGGCTTAGACAGTAAAAAATCTGCCTGCAATGCAGGAGAGACTGGTTTGACCCCTGGATCAGGAGAATTCTCTGGAGAAGGGAATGGCTACTCACTTCAGTATTCTTGCCTGGAGAAATCCATGGACAGAGGAGCCTGATGAGCTGTAGTCCATGGGGTCGCAAAAAGTCAGACATGACTGAGCAACTAACACTTTCATTTTTTTCACTTTTATATGTATTGGGTTGGCCAAAAAGTTTGTTCCATAATATCTTATGGGAAGACCTGAATGAACTTTCTGTCCAAGCCATATATACGTGTATTTTTGCGGGGGGGGGGGGGGGAGTGGGAACAAAATATAACCTATAACAACTGCAAATATGTTACATTTGAAAATTCAACCTCCATGTGTATGTGTTAAATGAACAGTTGGTTACACTAGCTTGGTGATATCTGGTTTGAAGGTATCAATTTGTAAACCATCATTATATAAATGGCATCTAAAGTCATGAGCTGGAGTAAGTTTATGTAGGGAATACTAAAAGACAGAGCCCTAGATATTTTATTATAAAGTAAAGTAGAAAGAAGGGCTTCCCTGGTGGCTCATATTGTAAAGCATCTGCCTACAATGAAGGAGACTCGGGTTCGATTCCTGCTTCAGAAAGATCCCCTGGAGGAGGGCTGGCTACTCACTCCACTATTCTTGCCTGGAGAATTTCATGGACAGAGGATCCTGGCAGGCTACAGTCCATGGAGTCACAAAGAGTCAGACACAACTGAGCAACTAACACACATACTAACACACAACTAACATACACAAAGTAGGAAAATCAAGCAAAGGTAATAAAGGGAAACATCAATGATATTTACAATCATCAAAAGAGAGACAACCAGACAGCATGTGCCTAAAGATGTAATACATGACACTTTCTGTCTGGCTGTTCCTTCTCACTGATGATCGCTGCCTACATGCAATAACTCATTTAGAGTTGCAAAGTGGTGATATTATAATTATTCTTTGTTTATAATCTGAGATATATAGATAGAAAGAGAGAGAGAGACAGGCTTCCCTGTTCACTCAGTGGTAAAGAAATTGCTTGCCAATGCAGGAGACAAAAGTTCGATTTGGGAAGATCCCCTGGGGAAGGAAATGGCAACCCTCTCCAGTATTCTAGGCTAGGAAGACCCATGGACAGAGGAGCCAGGTAGGCTGCAGTCCATAGGGTTGCAAAAGAATTGGATATAACTTAGTGACTAAACAATAATAAACAAATATGGCTAGATACAGATGTAGACATAGACATAAATAAGCTTCCCTTTGTCATCTCTTTAGTTACCTGAGTACAATTCCTATAGGAATGGGGGAAAAAATGTTTGCATTGTCCTTTATCAGTTTTCAAAATAAGAGATTAGTTCTCTAACAACAGAGATTACTGACTGCGGGATTTTTTAAATTTATTTTACTTTCATCGTGGACTAATAATTTAAATCTACTAAATTTTCTTCAATCCATTTCAGTTATTATCTTCACTGAAGCTCAAGTTGCCCCATTTTTGACTAGTGGGAACCTATCCTGGTTGGCTTTGGAGTCCTTTTGACATGACTCTTTCAATTTTTGATAGATTCCTTGATCTTTATTAGTTCCTATAGTGCCTTTTTAAATTCTTGTGTGAGATTTAGAAATCAGATATTTCTCCAGAGTTCTGTTTTCTCTTACTAGGAGATAATATGTAGAGACCACAATTTCTGTAGCAATAGTACCTTAAGTAATCCTTGGTCAAGCTCTCTAGACATTTTAAAAGAGAGAGTTAGGAAATAGTATCATGGTATCATAAATTCAGACTATTACTATCAATTAAAATTCAAGACCACTGGATTTTACTTAGCTACATCAATGTGAGTTATGTATTCCCTTTCTTCCATATTAAAATATAACTTCTCAATAGCAATATAACTGAGCCTTTGTAAAAACAAACTTGAAACAGATTCAAAATAACAATATTGATACCACTTACAATATGGCAACTAAAAAGATTAATTTATTTATGTGTTCATCAATTTAATGATTCTTTGTGTTTTAACATAAGCTTCATCACTTGAACTGTACAGTCAAGTCACTGTGGCTTAAAGTCATTCAAAATAGTTCCTCTCTGTACACTTTTTTCTGCCAACTAATACATAGTAAAATTTAGACTTTAAATTTTACTTTTGATTTTATGAATTTTTAATTTGCCTTATGTTAGTGTAAAATATTTGCAGAAGTTTATAGTTAATTTTATAAAAATTATAGATTCAAAGAATCTTGTCTTTTACTCCTGTCTTTCCATTGGATTCCCTCTCTACCCACTCATATAAATTTTTATTTGTTCAAGTTTCATAGTTTTCCTTCCTAAATCAACCCATTTTTGGGTAAGTAAACATATTCAAACATTCTTTTTTTGATGATTGTTTCATAATTATATACACATAACTTTAACTTGACTCTTTTACTTATAAAAATAAGTTGGTGATCAGTTCATAGTTATCTATTAGAGATATTCCTTATTGCTTTTTATACATGTACGCTACTCCATTATGTTGATTCCTTATTAAGTTCATTTTTTGATGGTGAATATCTGGGTTATTTGTCTTTTGCTTTTAAAAGAATACTATAATGTGTTTATGCATACATCTTTTGTATTTTTATCACCATTAAAAAAGTGCATATATTCTAATATTGTATATGTGTAAATACTTCAATGAACAACTCCTTACACAAATTATTTTTCTGGTATTTGAGAGTTATGGCAAGAGATTAGCAAAAGAAAAAAATTATGCAACAATTTATGAATGTTTGTGTAGGTTTTGCCAAAAAAGTTTGGACCAATTCATAGAATTGGTTTGAATTCCACATTTATCAGGTTCATGTCTTCATAAAATTTTGTGATTGGGGGTTACAATTCAGTATTTATAATAAAATTGCATTTTGCATTTTAAAATATGGTATAACTAAGCTTTTTCTTTCTTTTTCTTTTGGACACAGCATGCATCTTGTGGGATCTTAGTTCCCCAACCAGGGATTGAATCAGGGCCACAGCAGTTAAATATCAAGTCCTAACACTGGACCACCAGGAAACTCCCAGCATTTTTAATTTTAGAATACTTTTATTTGTGATTTCTCCATCCACATCTCTAATACTAATATTTATTTGCCCTAGCTACATAAAATTGTGGTATTATTTTTTGTATAATTTGCTGGGATATACCAATGTAACTTTACATTTTCACTCATAAATTAATAATCATATATAAATTACACTTTCCTCTTTATATTTTCTCTTTTACAATAACTTGAAATGTTTTTCTCCCCACCTAGATTCTGTGATCTATGTTTATTCAAAAATTATATAAATTATTAAATTAGTGGTAATTTCTCAATTAATTCCACATATTACATTAATATTCTAAGGCATCTTTTAGATCCATGTCTATTTAGTTATACCCATCAAAGGTTACACAAGGTACTGTGATGAAATGAATGATTTATATAAAATAATTTAATTAACTAATAATGTCAATTTACAACCAATTTCTCTTCCAACAACACAAGAGAAGACTCTACACATGGACATCACCAGTTGGCCAACACCGAAATCAGATTGATTATATTCTTTGCAGCCAAAGATGGAGAAGCTCTATACAGTCAGCAAAAACAAGACCAGGAGCTGACTGTGGCTCAGATCATGAACTCTTTATTGCCAAATTCAGACTTAAACTGGAGAAAGTAGGGATAACTGCTAGACCACTCAGGTATGACCTAAATCAAATCCCTTATGAATATACAGTGGAAGTGAGAAATAGATTTAAGGGACTCGATCTGGTAGACAGAGACCCTGATGAACTATGGACGGAGGTTCATGACGTTGTACAGGAAACAGGGATCAAGACCATCCCCATGGAAAAGAAATGCAAAAAGACAAAATGGTTGTCTGAGGAAGCCTTTCAAATAGCTGTGAAAAGAAGAGAAGTGAAAAGCAAAGGAGAAAAGGAAAGATATTCCCATTTGAATGCAGAGTTCCAAAGAATAGCAAGGAGAGATAAGAAAGCCTTCTTCAGCGACCAATGCAAAGAAATAGAGGAAAACAACAGAATGGGAAAGACTAGAGATCTCTTCAAGAAAATTAGAGATACCAAGGGAACATTTCATGCAAAAATGGGCTCAATAAAGGACAGAAATGGTATGGACCTAACAGAAGCAGAAGATATTAAGAAGAGGTGGCAAGAATACACAGAAGAACTGTACAAAAAAGATCTTCATGACCCAGATAATCACAACGGTGTGATCACTCACCTAGAGCCAGACATCCTGGAATGTGAAGTCAAGTGGCCTTAGGCAGCATCACTACAAACAAAGCTAGTGGATGTGATGGAATTCCAGCTGAGCTATTTCAAATCCTGAAAGATGATGCTGTGAAAGTGCTGCACTCCATATGCCAGCAAATTTGGAAAACTCAGCAGTGGCCACAGGACTGGAAAAGATCCATTTTCATTCCAATTCCTAAGAAAGACAATGCCAAAGAATGCTCAAACTACTGCACAATTGCACGCATCTCACATGCTAGTGAAGTAATGCTCAAAATTCTCCAAGCCAGGCTTCATCAATACGTGAACCGAGAACTTCCAGATGTTCAAGCTGGTTTTAGAAAAGGCAGAGGAACCAAAGATCAAATTGCCAACATCCACTGGATCATCGAAAAAACAAGAGAGTTCCAGAAAAACATCTATTTCTGCTTATTGACTACGCTAAAGCCTTCAACTCTGTGGATCACAATAAACTGTGGAAAATCCTTCAAGAGATGGGAATACCAAACCACCTGACCTGCCTCTTGAGAAACCTGTATGCAGGTCAGGAAGCAACAGTTAGAACTGGACATGGAACAACAGTCTGGTTCCAAATAGGAAAAAGAGTATGTCAAAGCTGTATATTGTCACCCTGCTTATTTAACCTATATGCAGAGTACGTCATGAGAAACGCTGGGCTGGAAGAAGCTCAAGCTGGAATCAAGATTGCTGGGAGAAATATCAATAACTTCAGCTATGCAGATACACCATCCTTACGGCAGAAAGTGAAGAGGAACTAAAAAGCCTCTTGATGAAAGTGAAAGAGGAGAGTGAAAAAGTTGGCTTAAAGCTCAACATTCAGAAAACTAAGATCATGGCATCTAGTCCCATCACTTCATGGGAAATAGATGGGGAAACAGTGGAAACAGTGTGAGACTTCATTTTTGGGGGGCTCCAAAATCACTGCAGATGGTGACTGCAGCCATGAAATTAAAAGATGCTTACTCCTTGAAAGGAAAATTATGACCAACCTAGATAGCATATTAAAAAGCAGAGACATTGCTTTGCCAACAAAGGTCTGTCTGGTCAAGGCTATGGTTTTACCAGTGGTCATGTATGGATGTGAGAGTTGGACTGTGAAGAAAGCTGAGCGCCAAAAAATTAATGCTTTTGAACTGTGGTGTTGGAGAAGACTCTTTGAGAGTCCCTTGGACTGCAAGGAGATCCAACCAGTCCATCCTGAAGGAGATAAGTCCTGAGTGTTCATTGGAAGGACTGATGCTGAAGCTGAAACTCCAATAATTTGGCCACCTGATGTGAAGAGCTGACTCATTTGAAAAGACCCTGTTGCTGGGAAAGATTTAGGGCAGGAGGAGAAGGGGACGACAGAGGATGAGATGGCTGGATGGCATCACCGACTCGATGGACATGAGTTTGAGTGAACTCAGGGAGTTTGTGATGGACAGGGAGGCCTGGCGTGCTGCGATTCATGGGGTCGCAAAGAGTCGGACATGACTGAGTGACTGAACTGAACTGACAACCAATTTAATCTCTTCTATTGAAGCTTTCTTGATTGAAAAATACCTTATATACTTCTGTATATATTTTATACACACATCAGCAGGCAGTATAGTCTATATTTACCATATTTAGAATTTCCTTTAATTATAAACTTTTTTATTTTTAGCTTCTAACATAACTATATATTAAAATAGTATAATACACCCAACTTCTCATCAGTTTTTACTAGAATTTAATATTTAGCTTCTATTATTATTGCTGACATGTAAATGTTTAGTACATGTAACAAAGAAAACTAATACTCACTAATATTGCTAATTGCAGTTTTCTTGTTTTATTCCTAAGATACTGCTTAACTATACTTGCCTTGATTTTGGTGGCACTGTGTGATGAGCCTCTGTCCAATAGAATATGTAGGGAAATTATTAATGCCCTTACAACTGATCTCTAACCTTCTTTTTGTAATTCTTCACAGTTTCTCTTCATTTGTGTGTTGTTCATATTCTGAAATATCAGTAGAGAATAGCAAAGCTCTAGAAAATAATAAAGCAACTAAATTGCAGACTATTTCCTAGAATGGAATAGAGAACTCCCAGTACCTGCATTGAAGTGCAACATTAAAGAGATTTATTGCATTAAACCTTTTAAATGGTTTGTTATATCATGAATAATATAGGAAATCCTTTTTCTCACTGTGATTGAACATTTTAGTAAAATAAAAAAATTCCCTTTTTCTGTTTCATACCTTATATTTAAAATTTTCTATTATTTCTACCCTATCTATAATCATAATTTATTTGCTTTCAACCGTGTTGCTACAGAAATCATCTGAGACAATTAAACTGCTATTTTTAATGTTTTGAGAAAGATTTGGCTCATGAAAATTTTCTCATACTTTCATGTGTAATTTCTTTATGTTTCATACGTTTCCTTTAGAAGTTACTCATTTCTACCTGGATAGTTATAATTTTTTTTCTTTATATTTGGAACCCTAGTCATTTTTTAAAACCTAAACATGGATTTCTTTTGAGTAGTTTTTCCCAGATAATAATGAGCCTTTGAGTAAATGGTTCTTGCTACTTTAAAAATTAATACATTTTTTTATTATTCCTTATATGTGTTGTTTCCTTCTTTCTGGAAGAGTCATTATTTGTAGGTTAGACTTCCATAATTACCCCCTATTTATGTAATTTTCTTCCCATTAATTTTCTTCTTTATAATTTCCTGTACTCTTTGAATACTTGTCTCTTCTGCAGACAATTCACTGTGTTCTGTAGTGAAGCATACAGTATATTGTTTTGTTACGTATTTTATTTAATTGCACCCTCTCTTCACATTTTATGTTGCTCTTTTAAATAGTCCTCTCTTGCTTAATACATTCATTTTACTATTCAATTTATTTAAAAATTAAAGCATATATCTTCTTAAAAATTTTTTTCATGAATTAGTTTGTATCAAAGAGACTATCCTCTGAGTCCTGAAGATATTCTTTTCTTTTCCATTTAGCCATGCATGAAAGAAAAGCTCTTAAAGCTTAGGCCGGAGAACCAACAGGACTAGGGATTGATTTCAGATTGTTCACAGGTCTATCATACTCTGCTCAAGGTATGTTAGGATATGTCTCTGTGAAATGTGAAACTGGAGGACAGGTGAAGAGAAATTTGCAGAGGAAAAGCTGACCTGCACGATTCTTATCAAATTTACAACATACATCAACTCTTTCAAAGTCCTTCATGGGATGTAATTCCATTTCAGTCTTCCTGGCAACTGAAAGAGGTGCATTTAGTCCAACCGGAAGGACTAGTTCCTTTCTCTAAAGTAATAGCAAACATTGCAATTAAAAAGAGAGAGAGTGGACACAAGACTAATTTTCAGTGTTTGTGAGTTTCACAAAACTTCATTATACAAGGTACAGAAACTTCATAATTTGGTACTGACTTAGAATTTCTCTATTCTGTAACTAAAAACCATTTCCCTGTTTGACGTAGCTCCAGTGTTAGTTTTCTATAACTGGGGGCATCTCAGATTTAGCTGGGCTTCATTCACACAGGGTGAATGGCTGGTGAACTGGCAGTCAGATTCATTTTAAAGTTAATTTACATGAGGATGTTAGAACAAATAAAGGAAGAGCAAGTTAGCATGTGTGACCTGAGGGTAAAAATAGCATTGTAAGATCAACCAGTGATGACAGTATCGGTTCTCTTGGTTTATGCTGGGGTATCTAATGGCTGAGCCTTATGAAGATGAGATTTTAGAATATCTTAAGGGCTTCCCTGGTGGCTCAAGTGGTAAAGAATCTGCCTGAAATGCAGGAGACCTGGGTTCGATCCCTGGGTTGGGAAGATCCCCTGGAGAAGGGAATGGCAACCCATTTCAGTATTCTTTCCTGGAGAATTCCATGGACAGAGGAGCCTGACCAGCTATATAGTCCATGGGGTCTCAAAGAGTCGGACATGACTGAGTCACAAAAAGTCGGACACTTTCACTTTAGGATATCAGGAAAAATAAGCAGTCATGCTTTCAAATTTAAATGAGAAGTGCAAATCAGAGCAGGAAGAGGAGCAGTATATTCATGTCTGTGGAAAATAAAAGAGTCTTGTGAGAGTAATTGTTCATTGTTTCTTTCTTGGCCTTTGTGCTGTCATTATCATACATTTTACTCCTCAATATGTTGAAAATCTCAAACTTTACTATTATTATTCATTTTAAATGGTCAATTATCTTATAAAAATATTTAAAAAGAAGGAAAAAAGCCTTTTATATTTACTCATATACATACTGTTCCAGTATTTTTCATTCCTCTGTCTAGAGCCATAGTGTATCTTTTGCTTCTTACACGTCTTGAAATATCACACTCAATTTCTTCTTTACTTTGCTGAACACATGGCATATAGTTGCAATTGTTTTATCTTTTTCTACTAATTATATAATGTTTATCATATTTCACTATGTTGTCACAATTCAATTTTTCTGTATTGTGGGTTATATTTCCACCATTCTTTTACATCTCCAGTAATTTTTGATTGAGTGCCAGGCATTTTTTACATTGCATTATTGAGTGTTGGGTATTTTTGTATTTCTATAAATATTCTTTAGCATTGTACTGTACTGCAGTTAAGTCACTTAGAAACAGCTCGATCCATTTTAGCTTTGCTTTTGGGTTTTATTATGCAAGACCAGATCAGTCTTTAGTCTAAGATTAATTTTGCTCCACTACTGAGGCAATATCTTTCTGTGTACTCTACCTGATGTCCCATGAATTACTAGGATTTCTACTCTGGCTGGTGGCAATGTAAATTCTCTGCCTTTAGAGAATCATAAGAATTCTTTCCTTTGTTACTTTTGTTCATTTATTTGTTTCCCAGTCTTAGGTAGTTTACTCACATATGTGCACTGGATTGTACTCAGCTAAAGAGTTAAGGGTGATCCCCTACTGGATCTCTGAAGTTCTTTCTTTCTTTTTTAAATTTATTTATTAATTATTTTTGGCTGCACTGGGTCTTCATTGCTACATGGGCTTTCTCTAGTTGCAAGGAGCAGGGCTACTCTCTAAGTGTAGTACATGGACGTTTCACTTGTAGTGACTTCTCTTGTGGTGGAGCAAAGGATCTTGGGTACATGGGTTTCAGCAGGTAGGCATGTGTGCTCAGTAGTTGTGGTATATGGGCTCAGTCGCCACCCAGAATGTAGAATCTTCCCAGACCAGAGATTGAACCCATGTCCTCTGCATTGGCAGGTGAATTCTTTACCACTGGACCACCAGGGAAGTCCTGAAGTTCTTTCTATGTGCAATCCTCTCCTCTATGACAATCTGTCCGGGGGATTTGAGGTGTTACACCCTCCATGGACTCCCAGCTCTGTCTGCTTAAGAAAACGGCTGAACTCCATCTTGGACACTGTGTCCTGGAATTTCTCTCTAGGACGTAACCTGGGACAGTTTGGGGGCTTGTCTCAATTGATAATCCTGTCACAGTGGTCACTGTCCTGTTGTCAGTTGTTCAATCTGCAGACCATTTTTCTTGGTTTTTAATTATTTCAGGTAGGAAGGTATTTTTGGTCTAATAAACATAGATTATTCCATGTTATCTAGAATTCCTTCTCTCTCTCTAACTTTCAGTTCAGTTCAGTCGCTCGTTCGTGTCTGACTCTTTGCGACCCCATGAATCGCAGCACGCCAGGCCTCCCTGTCCATAACAAACTCCCAGAGTTTATTCAAACTCATGCCCATAGAGTCGGTGATGCCATCCAGCCATCTCATCCTCTGTCGTCCCCTTCTCCTCCTGCCCCCAATCCCTCCCAGCATCAGGGTCTTTCCAATCAGTCAACTCTTTGCATGAGGTGGCCAAAGTACTGGAGTTTCAGCTTCAGCATCAGCCTTTCCAATGAACACCCAGGACTGATCTCCTTCAGGATGGACTGGCTGTATCTCCTTGCAGTCCAAGGGACTCTCAAGAGTCTTCTCCAACACCACAATTCAAAAGCATCAATTTTTCAGCATTCAGCTTTCTTCACAGTCCAACTCTCACATTCATACATGACCACTGGAAAAACCATAGCCTTGACCAGATGGACCTTTGTTGGCAAAGTAATGTCTCTGCTTTTAATATGCTATCTAGGTTGGTCATAACTTTCCTTCTAAGGAGTAAGCGTCTTATGCATGGCTGCAATCACCATCTGCAGTGATTTTGGAGCCCAAAAAATAAAGTCTGATACTGTTTCCACTGTTTTGCCATCTATTTCCCATGAGGTGATAGGACCAGATGCCATGATCTTAGTTTTCTGAATGTTACATATATATATATATGTATATGAAAGTGAAAGTGAAGTCGCTCAGTCGTGTCCAACTCTGCGACCCCATGGACTGTAGCCTATCAGGTTCCTCCGTCCGTGAGATTCTCCAGGCAAGAGTACTGGACTGGATTGTCATTTCCTTCTCCAGGAGATCTTCCCAACCCAGGGATCGAACCCAGGTCTCCCACATTGCAGGCTTTACGATCTGAGCGACCAAGGAAGTTCATGTGTGTGTGTGTGTGTGTGTGTGCGTGTGTGTGTGTGTATTCCCTTATTAATGTGAAATGTTGTCTGTATCATATTTTATTGTTTAATTTCTGGACTCTTTTGTCTATGGATTTCAGTGTCAGAACTTATACAAACTTTGTGGG
Organism: Cervus elaphus; assembly: GCF_910594005.1. Lineage (NCBI taxonomy): Eukaryota > Metazoa > Chordata > Mammalia > Artiodactyla > Cervidae > Cervus > Cervus elaphus. The sequence goes on along the minus strand of NC_057835.1, from coordinate 42,066,220 downwards.
TATCATGATATATCTGTTAGTCCTTATTTGCAATCATGTAATCTTTTTCCTTTTTTATAATTTTATAGTTTTATTCTACATAAATTTTACAGTCTTTGCCTCAGACCTTCAGAAGTTTTGTTTTTTCATTAACCTTACATTGAATTGAATATTTAGGTTGATTTTGAGCTACTTGATGTCTTTATAGTATTTGTCTTCCTGTTTTATTATATTGTTTCTTTCAAGAATAGAGCATATCTTTATTAAACTCTATTTATTTATGTCTTTCTATACTGATCTCTCAATAGAAATGTACAGTTTTCTTCATACAGTTCCTCTACATTTATGATGAGACTTTTTAAGTATTTCATAATATTTATTGCTATTTTTATTTATTTTTAAATCAATATTTATTTGTTTTTGTTTGTTTGTCCTTGTCACATTGTGCCGCCTGGGAGATCTCAGTTGTTTGACCAGGGATTGAAACTGTGTCCCATGCAGTGGAAGTGCAGAGTCAACCACTGCACGGGCTGGGGAATTTCCTATTTCTGTCTATTTTCTCCAGTGATATATTTTAATTGGCTAGAATTTATATATAGAAGTTTTGGTTTTGACACTTAGCATTTTACCTGATCACATGACCTATTGTCTACCAGTTTCTAACGGTTTCTTTGTTGATTCTCTTGGATTTGCATTTTATGATATTTTTGAGTTCTCCTTTCTAACATATAAAACTTAGTTTATTCTCATGATCGCTGCATTAAGTAGCCCTTCAAAATGATATCAAAATATAGATAGTAAACTAGTTTGCCTTCTTCATGATTTTCTTGGAAATTCTCCTATTTCACCATTACATATGATGCTGAAATTTGTTTCTGGTATGTATTTGGTTATTTTCAAGTTAAGAAAATATTCATCCATTCTTATATATTTAGAGGAAAAAGAGATCTTTTAGAAGCCTAAACATTTTTCAAAGCTGCAACATCGACTGGAAAAAGCAGAAGGTCAAGAATAAATATATTTTAAATTATTTATGGCTATAAATCTTTTCACACAATGATACTTGCACTAAAACTTTATAAAAGAAATAAGTAAATTTTCTTTGCTTTACAGAGAGAGAAAAAAAAAAAAAGGACACACTTAGCCAAGTTTTAAACCTCCATCTCTCACTCATTTTACTGTCTCTGGGACTTATTGGTATCCTCTGGGGCCTCTGCTATGTACACTAAAAGTTGGTGGTGATTATCTAACCTAACTATGCATGAGCATCTCTAGAAGACATCTTTGCAATGCAGAGTCCCAAGGCTGACTTCCCTGAAATTCTGCTTTTGCAACTCTGGGGAAGACAATGGGAATCTACATTTAAAGCATTCTCCAGGGAATGTTGTGGTTGAGCCTTATTTGCGTCATTGCTCTGTACCATATGAGTTCTATTCTGTATTATATGCTAAGCCTTGTTGAGTTATGCTATCCTGTAAACATTAAGAATATTGACATATTGGAATTCCCTGGTGGTCCAGTGGTTTAAGACTCATCACTTTCGCTACTGTGGACCTGGGATTCAATCCCTGCTCAAGGAACTAAGATCTCACACTCACACAAACACACACACACACACACAGATATATTGACTTAAATATAACTGTATCATCTTAATGTTTTGAATGCAAACTATATAAAAAATGAAATAAAAAATTTATATAGAGGTAGTCTACTATGCTACTTCTTTTTCTTACTGCATGAAGACAAATTTGACATATAATTTGGTCAGTGTTAATTTTTGACCAGAGTCTCTGGGAAAACTTTGGAAAATTATTTTCAAAAATTTAGTTTGTTTTATTAATCTTGACTAGATGTGTTCTAGAGAACTATGATCCTTTGTGGTTAAGCACACATATCTTTTACTAAAGAGAGAACTGACAGTAATGACACTATTATTCAAATGCATTGTAATGCTAAAGGATTCATGTTGTCCAACTTTCTGCCCGGAATCAACAATTTATTTTGCCACAGGGAACAAAGGAACATTTTTTACTTTACTATGGGCTGTTAGAGGCCCTGTAATAAGTCACATAAAATGTTGCCATAAACCAATGTAATTAAGAGTCATTGGTGGAACTTTTCTTTCTACATATCTTTACAAGATAGAAAAGAATTGGAAGGAACATGTCTATTGAACGTTTTATTTAAAATAATAAAAATACATTTTGAAATACATAGAAAGACTCAAATAGTTTACTACAGTCACTCAACAGGAAAGAGAGGCCAAAAGAAAGAAGATTGGATTAAAAATATATTTTAAAAAAATCAATAAATCTTTTTAATTTCCAGTGGTTGAGCCATCAAAGCTTGTCAAAAGCTTTATTTTTTATAAGAACTCTATACCGTAATGCTTTTTTCCCCCATATTTCAACAACTTTTTGCTGTTAAAAATTATAATATCCAAATTCATCTACTACACGGTTAATGGCATCAAGAATTGGTGTGATGAAATCCAGGCTGTTTTTTTCTTGCAAGATATGGCAACTGAACTTTTTACTACATACAGAAGCTTACTTTTCTTAATTTTTATGACAAATATGTCTTCTAGTGCATGTGGATTCCTTTTTTTTTTTTTAGCATTTATTTATTTATTTATTTTCCATTTATTTTTATTAGTTGAAGGCTAATTACTTTACAACATTGTAGTGGTTTTTGCCGTACATTGACATGAATCAGCCATGGATTTACATGTGTTCCCCATCCCGATCCCCCCTCCCGCCTCCCTCCCTATCCCATCCCTCTGGGTCTTCCCAGTGCCCAGCCCTGTGCACTTGTCTTATGCATCCAACCTGGGCTGGTGATCTGTTTCACCCTTGATTTCAATGCTGTTCTCTCTGAACACCCACCCTCGCCTTCTCCCATAGAGTCTGAAAGTCTGTTCTGTACATCTGTGTCTCTTTTTCTGTTTTGCATATAGGGTTATCATTACCATCTTTTTAAATTCCATATATATGTGTTAGTATACTGTATTGGTCTTTATCTTTCTGGCTTACTTCACTCTGTATAATGGGCTCCGGTTTCATCCATCTCATTAGAACTGATTCAAATGAATTCTTTTTAATGGCTGAGTAATTATTATATAGATGTTTTTCTCAGCCAATTAAAAAACATTTAATGAGCTTCTAATATATGCTAGATAGAGTCTCAGACTTTTCTTCTAAGAGTTCTTATAGAAAGAGATGTTCGTTTGTCACACATGCTTGTCTGTTGTACTTTGTATCTCATGAGAGGGCATATCAATTTTATAGATACAAACAGATGTAGAATGGAAAAGCACAAATCTCACATATTTATTACTCATTTCTTGGCACCTACTTATCTTTATATATGTTCTTCTCACAGAAGATATTTTCCAAGTAAAGTTACTAAACTAACTTCAAAATCCAAAATTAACTTTCAAAATATATTCTGGGCTAGTGTTTTAGTCTTCAGATAGTTACACCTTTTGTAAAATGAAGACTCAACATTACTTCCATAGTCATCCTAAAAGGAGAGATAAATTTTAGTTTAACTAAACGTAGTAATTTAGGAATTTAGGAAAATTCAAGAGCTCTCAGGCAACAAACCAAAGTAACAGATGTTAAAATAGCAAAACTTTGATCATAAAAATACCTTGAATTTTCAATGGCAATAACATATAAACTCTACCTATTTAGAGAAAATATTTATCGAGAGACATGGGAAAATTCAGCAAGCACCAAGAAATATAGCATTTTTAGTGATAATCAGAAAAATAATTGCCTTGATTCACTGACTTAAAACTCAATAATTCTATATTTTTTTTCAAGTCTTTATACCTAAATAACTTACTCCCCAGATCAAAGCAGATCAGGACTCAGTCTTCTGCTAAAAGAACAATCATATGGAATAAACCTGCCTTTCTTAGTGACTGAACAACAGCAACGACAATCACCTTATTTAAAATCTTAGAGAAAGTACTTCAAAATTTCTAAATGATCACATATTCCAATATGATGTCCATTTTGATTTCAATGCATTATTTAAGGTTTGATATTAAAGTTGGAAAGTAAAACATTTTCACTTGAAAGACTAAAATTCTCAGCTAGGGCAGTGTCCAGCTGTACGTGTGTGTTGTGCCAAGTCGCTTCAGTTGTGTCTGACTCTCTGCAACCCCATGGACCACAGCCTGCCAGGCTCCTCTGTCCGTGGGATTCTCTCGGCAAGAATACTGCAGTGGGTTGTCGTAACCTCCTCCAGGGATTCTTCCCCACCCAGGGATTGAACCCATGTGTCTTCTGCTTCCCGCCTTCGCAGCGTGTTCTTTACCACCAGGACCACCTGCGAAGTCCTGACCTGTACATATCCTGTCATAAAAATGTTTGAGAAAATATTTTGCAGCCTTTTATGTCTGACTTTCTTACTCTGGCATTTTCCTGCAATTCACAACCTTGACCTTAAATTGTGTGAATGTAGACATCGAGTATACATTAGCTATTTAGCACAAAGCTGATGACATAGCAGAGTCAAGCCTATTAAAAAGAAAAATGCTTGCTGAAGAGAGATGCAGATTTAACTGATATTGTAAATTATTCCTAGTTACAGCAAAGTTGTGTGTTTTTATTTTATCTGTGGCATTTAGTTTCAACCAAAATAAGGAAAAGTGATATACAAAAGTAAATAATTGATAATAACAACAACATTATCTACAAGCCTTAAAATTGTTGGAGGCAAAATAGCTCAAATAATTCTTAATGCCTTTCAGGCACATCTGAATCAAATAAGGTAATTATTCTTTAAAATGCTTACACAAAGTCTGATTTGCATGCTAGTAATTGCTATGCCTTGTGGCATCTAGCAATTGACACAGCAATGATTTTAATTATTGTAATTTCATCAGTATAAATACTTCAAAGTTATGCAAATACTCTCATAATCCACATAGACAGCTCCGAGTATTTGATTTACTAGTCTTGTAAGTCTCTTTGTCTATGCAGTTTACTCTCAGATGTGACTCTGCATTGCAATTGAAGCCTTTCACTCACATCAAAGCTCTAAATCATAACAAGATGAGCTAATTTTACAAAGACTGACACTTCAAACATTAAGTTGCAAATACAATTATAAGATGAAATATAAAAAGGACTTTGCTTGGATATCATGAAGCACAGATACCTGCAGCTAATCACATTTAATGTTTTCTCTGACATGAAAAAGTAAAGATACAACTCCAACAAATGCCTTTGAGTGAATAAGAGCAGGAAAGATCCTCCCTGTTACATGATTAATTTAAATGCTACAATAGGAAAATATTAGTTATGCAATAAATTATCATCAGTATTATAACCACTCAGACCCTCAGCCAGTAGAGGGTACTGAGTTACAAATAAGGATTCCATAATGATATATTGATCCACTGCTAGTAAATCTTAGACTCTGACTCTTGAGTTCTCAGGAAGTGGAAACTCTTACAGTTGGATATTCCCGCCAGGTGGGAAATTGTGTTTTCTTCAGAAGTGCTATTATTATGGGAAGTTAACCTATTACAGTCTTGGCTAAAGTGAAAGACATTTTTCAGGGAAAAAAGTACTTAAGGTAATGTTTAAGAATATTTTAAACCCACCACACTCTTATTTTATACACACACATTAAAAATTACTGGCAAATATGATTTTAATGTTTCACAGTTGATGAGCTTTTGTTCTCATACTAAAAATATATTTTGGCACTAATTATACTTTTTACAATGTATTCACATCATCAGAAATGCATTAGGTTGCAAGTAAAAGAGAAACAGCAAAGGATGATGGCAAGATAAAATTTTCAACAGAGAAGAGCAAAAAGTGAAGAGGAAGCCCCATCAACCACTACAGCGGCCCCCTATGACGTATCTGAGGGGACTTCTGGCTGGAGAAAGACAAAAGCTTGGAGTTGACGTGTACACATTGGTATAGTTAAAAATAAAATGCCTTTCCATAAAAAATATAAATAAATAAACGTGTTAAAATTAAATTTCTTACAGCTGAAATAATAATCATAATGATAATAATAATAATAAACAGGTATAACTTCAGTGGGCCCAGACTCTCGCTATACATAGAGAAACTGAAACACTAAATTTAGATGTCTGATTTTTGTGGTAAGCAGTAATTTTTTGATATCCAAATACATGCTTTTTTTTTTTTTTTTTTTTAGCAAAAACTCCTATTTATCCTGGCTCCTTCCTGACCTCTTTGGAATAGTCTCTCAGAGCTGTGAGGCTTCCTCCCTTGCTTAAATCTTCAGTAAGTCTACCAACTATAATATAATTCTCAATTTTTAGGTAGGTTATGCATTTTTCTTCAGTTGACACAAGACAACCTGAGGTCCAGAAAGAAAAACAACCCAGTTACTACCTTCATAGCTTTGAGATGCAATGGAGCTCTTTGGAGATCCTGAGCTGAAGACTCAGATTAGTCTGTTTAGCCTCCTGGTGCACAGAAACTGTGAGAAAATGAATTCATATTGTTTTACACCACTAAGTTTATGGTCATTTGTTCCCTAATGATAGAAACTGATATCGGTGAAAAGTGACACACTGGATTTTGAGCAATATATGTGCACATGCATGTGTTTGTGTGAGATATTCTGATCATTTTCCTATCTATCTCAATCTGCAGCTGGCCTCAGTGGTCACGTGGAGGTAGATCACTGTGTGTGAGTTCAAGTCACTGATGTGATCACAGCTTCCCTGATGCAAAAACAAGTATCAGACAAGTGGATTTAGAGAGGACATTATCTGGAAGTCCTGTTGGTAATATACTGCAACTTACTATTTCTTTTTTTTTTTCTTTTTAATTGAATGTTGTTCAGATACTCAGTCATGTCCAATTCTTTGAGACCCCATGGACTGCAGCATGCCAGGCTCCCTGTCTTTCACTGTCTCCCAGAGCTTGCTCAACTCATGTGCATTGAGCCAATGATGCCACCCAACCATCGTTTCTTCTGTCATCCCCTTCTCCTTCTGCTTTCTGTCTTTCCCAGCATCAAGGTCTTTTTCAATGAGTCAGCTCTTTGCATCAGGTAGCCAGAGTATTGGAGCTTCAGCTTCAGCATCAGTCCTTCCAATGAATACTCAGCGTTGATTTCCTTTAACTGAATGGCAGTCATAAAATAGGTTTACTAACTGTGAAACAAAGTGGTGCTAAAGAACTTCTCTAAAATTTTGTTATTTAGTTCACAAGAAATTATACACACTCAGACACATACAGAGCAAGTTAAAAGGCAAGACTAGTGGGAACTCCCTGGTGGTCCAGTGGTTAGGACTCCCCTATTTCACTGCCAAGAGCCCAAGTTCAATTCCTAGTCAGGGAACAAAAATCCTGTAGATAAGTGGTGCAGCCAGAAAAAAAACAGAAAAAAAGCAGCACTAGTGCTTTTAGTTTCTGAAATAGTAACTTTGGACATGATATTAAAAGTCTCTGACACCATCTTCCTTGTCTATAAATTGTAATTAATTATGGTTCTAAGAATGAGAAATAATATAAGTATGGTGGATGGCAAATTGTAGCTGTTATGATAATGGTGATAGAAAATATGGATGATTTTTTACTCAAAGGCTTTAAGGCAGGTACATATTTTTACACACATATGAATGGCTTTAAATTTTGATGGAAAAGCAATGAATTATGCATAATTATTGTGGATCTAAGTATTCCAGTTTCAAATCTTTTCATACTATGTGACCCTGAGAATGTCCAATACTTCTAGAAGACTTTATTCCATCAATAAATAGGAAGAACAATATCTTCTTTAACTATTTCACAGAGATGGCCTGAATCTCAAAGATGATATATGTGAAACTTTATCACAATTCTACATGAATACAATAAAATAGAATTATTTTACAGAAGCACATATTTATATATATCAAGAAATCAAACAAGTATTTCATGAGAATTTAGCAGGAAATTCATTAAGGTAATATTTTGGTTCAATTATCTATTATACAAACTTAATGGTTCTCAAAAATATCTAAGAAAAAAGTTCAAAAATTTGACATGACTAAGAGATGTCAATATCATGTGTTTCAACCTCACAAATTACAACTCATATCTAGTAAAATATTGCAAATTCATCTTGAACAAGCTGCTGAATAAAAAAGACTTTAAAGGCAACAGGAACACCAGAAAATAGACAGCAGCATGAATAGCTAAATACATTCCATGCAACGAACAATGAAACAGAAAGATAACATCACTAAGCCACCTTGCCAAGTGACAGGAGTGACATAACAATGGAATCACATGCAAGAAATTGAAAACACTAAAAATGCAGAATTAATTTTGCACTGCCTCCTAGCAAGGTTATGATTTCTCTAAGGTCTCCTCAGACAAGCTTTCATTTACTGGACACACATCAAACCTCTAGTTATTAACACTGGAAATATATCCACCACAGAAAATTCTAGATACCCACGCGAGTCACTTCCAAGCCTAGAGTCTTTCTTTCACCTTGTACTGTATGTTATATAAACATTTACTTTGTTTACAAATATACTACTGACCTCCTTTAATCCCACCTTCTCCGCATCTTGTGAAAAACAGTAAGTTTTTGATTTGGAAGAGGGGAGATTGTATCACAGCCAGGAAGAAGTGGTAGGGAAAGAAAGATAAGGAAATGGATATTAGGAGAACTAAATGCAGGGACAGAGGTATATAATTAACAATGAGAGACAGAAGGGGAGAAAAAAAAACTAAGGGGAAATAGAGAATAAGGAAAGTGGTCAAAGAAGAAAAATGCCTAGAAAAGTGTGGCTGGGTTGATGGAGAGTTGACAAAAATAATAGACAAAGTGATGATTTTAGGGGCACTCTGAGTGATCAAAGGAGACTGGAGTAGAGGTCAGACAAGGCAGCTATGGGAATATTAAATTAGCTAATTTAAGAAGAACAGATCTTGAGATTTCATAGGTAAAATAAAAGGATTTAATATAGAGACAAAGGGGCAAGATGTCAATCTTTGAATAATAAAATTTCTGCACTGGAAAAGTATTTGGAAATGACCATGTTCAAATAATATATGAGAGATTACTATACAACTGCAAGGGTGGATTAAGAGAAGGAGAATATTTTTTCCTGTCTAGAAACAAGCACTGTTTTCTTTCTTTCTTTTTTTTTTTTTTTGATGAACTATGATTTTTATTATGTGAAAGCATATCACTTGATTATCAAAAATTGTCATTTGCTTAATTTCCTATTAACTAGAAGAAATTAGGCTCCTATTAAATGGATTTCCCTGGTAGCTCAGATGGCAAAGAATCTGCCTGCAATGTGGGAGACCTGGGTTAGATCCCTGGGCCGGGAAGACCCCCCAGAGGAGGGCATGGCAACCCACCCCAGCAGTCCCACCCGGAGAATCCCCATGGACAAAGGAGCCTGGCAGGCCATACAGTCCACCGGGTGGCAAAAAGTTGTACACAACTGAATGACTAAGCACAGCACAGTTATTTTTTAACTGCTTTTGTCAAGAAGATAATGTAAATCACTAGAAATTATACTATAGTTTATATAGTATAGTATATTATAGGCATATTTAATAGAGGAAGCACTGGATAACTAGTACATTTATTATTCTATATCTACATCTGTGTGCTCAGATGTATCCAAATGTATCCAACATTTTGTGGCCCTGTTAGGTAGTTAGACTAGGAAAAAGAAGTAAAAAATGTCAATGGCTCAAAGACAAAGGGAGAAGCCTGCAAAAATGGAACAGAGGACCAGAGTGAGATTGGCTAGCCCAATTTACATAGGGCAGGCTCAAGGGGAGGAGAAAAAATACATGAAAAAAGGAGCCAAAATTGAGTCCCTTTTATCTTCTCTTCTTTTGTGTTGGCCCACCTTCATGCCTCGAGGATGTGTTTTCCTTTGCTTGCCTAATAAAACTGAGCTGTAATACTGGTTTGCTGTTTAAAACTGAGCTGTAACCTAGCTGTAACACTGGTCTGCCATTTCAAATTGTTGCTGTGGTGAGACAGAACTAAGGAAATTACACACTCCACTGACAGCCCCATGAACAGTAGTCCGCCAGGCTCCTCTGCCCAGGCAAGAATACTGGGGTGGAATGCCACCCCCTGCTCCAGGGGATCTCCCAGACCCAGGGACTGAACACACATCTCCTGTCTCTCCTGCATTGGCAGGCGGGTTCTCCACCACCAGTGCCACCCGGGAAACTTACACTTATTATTAGTAAACTACAAAAAGAGTGTTAAATCTGTCCTGTTGTTCCTTATGGAACTATCTCTACTAAGATTCTTATATCATTATGCACATGCATTTGTCAAAATTTTAGCCAAAGAAATATGTGACATACTAAGTGATAGCTCAGTTGGTAAAGAATCTGCCTGCAATGCAGGAGACCTCAGTTCAATTGCTGGGTTGGGAAGATCCCCTGGAGAAGGGAACAACTACCCACCCCAGCACTCTGGCCTGGAGAACCCTATGACTGTACAGTCATGAGGTCACGAAGAGTTGGACACGACTGAATGACTTTTACATTCAAGTATATTATAAACTAGAAGTGAGTTTTTCCCCCAGTGAGGGTTCATTTAAATATATATATATGCATATATTTATATATATATATTTATATATGCATATATGTATATGTATATATATATATTTGTAATCTTAGGGGGCTTTTCTTTTTATTTTGCAACATAGCTTGTGGTGAAGGAGCATTGGTATCCACGGTCCCTCTTTTCGAGACGATGGGCTGCTTTTCTGGGTGCCTGATGTCTTCTGCTAGCAGTCAGAAGTTGTTTTGTGAAGTTTGCTCAGCGTTCAAATGTTCTTTCAATGAATTTGTAGGGGAGAAAGTGGTCTCCCCATCCTATTCCTCTGCCATCTTAGCTCCTCCCCCCACAAGCACTGTTTTCTAAATAATCAGCAAGCAACCATGACGTTGTTTCAGCAAACAGCACTTGCAGAATTAGAAGACAAGAAGTTAAATGCTGGTTTTTGGGGACACTCTGAATATCAAATTACATATAAATTTGGTGACATTCTTTCATCTCCTAATAATAATAATATCTGACATTTGCATTGAGCTTCATACTTAGAAAAAACATGAAAGAAAGGAAGGAGCCAAAATTTATTGAGTATCTACTGTACACTAAATATTATACATATTCTACCTGGATATCCCTTATTTGATATAAGAAAACTATTTCAGATGGCAGAGTACTATCCCCAAAGTCACATAAGTTGTAACAAAATGGAGTCCAAAACTGAAGTTGGATGTCTATTTTACTCTCTTATGCCAGAGAAAGAAAATGGGAGGGAGGAAAAGTAGAAGTGAGAGAGAGAGAGAGAAATAGTAAAAAATAATTTGCATCCTTTAGTGCCAACTGCTGGGCAATAGCTATGCTTATTACCATGTATCACTTCTGGAGATCTGACGAGGATTTATAAAGAGGAGGAAATTTACTTTCAAAAAAGTAAAGCAACTTGTCCACATTTGCACATGTAGGGGATACATCCACTTTATTTGACTCGGAAAACAGGATTCAGTTTTCATAAATGTTTCCATGGTTGAAGAAGAAACCACGTTATATTATAGAACTGTTACTTCCTAGTTGGGTAACTATGGGTACATCACCCATCTTCTCTGTCTCAGCTGCTCTCTCATCAATGTTGGTTAACACATGCCTCACTTACAAGGTGTTGCAAGAATTGCATCTACTATAAACTATATTGAACATAGATATCCACAATAAGCCTGCCTGCAAGCATCCACATTTGTCTCCAACTCTTTGCAACCCCATGGACTGCAGCTCACCAGGCTCCTGTCCATGGGATTTTCCAGACAATAATACTGGGGTAAGTTGCCATTTCCTCCTTCAGGATATCTTCCAGACACAGAGATCGAACCCATGTTTCCTGCGACTTCTGGACTGACAGGTAGATTCTTTACCACTGAGCCACCTAAGAAGCCCCACAATAAGGATAACCATAGTAATGAGTTGATATATGTAGGTAGAGTCTAACCAGACTAGAATATGTTCAACTGACAACCAGGAATATGTGAGATCATATATGCTTTAGAAGACTTACTTGGACCTAATTTGTGCTGCCAATAAATAGGGGTGAAAATGAGTCAAGTGCTCTAACTAAAAGCAAAACTAAAAATATAAACATCATTATTATCATGATTAATTGAAAAATACTTTATTAAATACATATTATGCCATGAATTTTAGTTGGTATTATCAAAGAGATCAGATTTCCTCTTCTATGAGGGAGAAATTGTACTCAGTGAAGACAATAAATAGTGGTATTTTGGATATATGATGACCATTGAAAATAAAGAGAGAAAATAAAAATACAGAAAAATTAATAAAAGTAGAAAAGAGAAAATAGTATAACCATATTAATCAATATACAGTGAACATAGTAATACAATTTCTATACTAACACTACTTTGAAGAGTTGGAAATTTTAGGTAATGGCAACCCACTCTAGTATTCCTGCCTGGAGAATCCTATGGATAGAGAAGCCTGGCAGACTACAGCCCCAGGGTTGCAAGAACTGGACACGACCTAGCAACTAAACCACTAAACAATTCCAGAGGCATATATATATATATATATGTGTGTGTGTGTGTGTATATATATATGATGAAAGTGAAAGAGGAGAGTGAAAAAGTTGGCTTAAACCTCAGCATTCAGAAAACTAAGATCATGGCATCTGGTCCCATCTCTTCATGGGAAATAGATGGGGAAACAGTGGAAACAGTGGCCGACTTTATTTTTGGGGGGCTCCAAAATCACTGCAGATGGTGATTGCAGCCATGAAATTAAAAGACACTTACTCCTTGGAAGGAAAGTTATGACCAACCTAGATAGCATATTAAAAAGCAGAGACATTGCTTTGCCAACAAAGGTCCATGGTTTTTTTTCAAGGCTATGGTTTCTCCAGTGGTCATGTATGGATGTGAGGGTTGAACTGTGAAGAAAGCTGAGCACCAAAGAATTGATGCTTTTGAACTGTGGTGTCGGAGAAGACTCTTGACAGTCCTTTGGATTGTAAGGAGATCCAACCAATCCATCCTGAAGGAGATCAGTCCTGGGTGTTCATTGGAAGGACTGATGCTGAAGCTGAAACTCCAATACTTCAGCCACCTCGTGCAAAGAGTTGACTCATTGGAAAAGACCCTGATGCTGGGAAGGATTGGGGGCAGGAGGAGAAGGGGATGACAGAGGATGAGATGGCTGGATGGCATCACCGACTCGATGGACATGAGTTTGAGTAAACTCCGGGAGTTGGTGATGGACAGGGAGTTCTGATGTGCTGCGATTCATGGGGTTGCAAACAGTCAGACATGACAGAGCGACTGAACTGAACTGAACTGAATATATATATATATATGACAGGGGAGTGTGTAATTTCCTCGATTCTGTCTCACTGTAGCAAAAATTTGAAGTGATGGACAGACCAGTGTTATAGCTCAGTTTTATTGGCAAGCAAAGGAAAATACATCCTGGAGGTATGAGGGCAGGCCAACCTAAAAGATGCGAAGAGAAGAGAAACCTCTGGCTCAATTTTGGCTCCCCTTTTTATGTCTTTTCTCCTCCTCCTCAGCCTGCCCTATGTAAATTGGGCTAGTCAGAAGAGTTGTTTGTTTTACCTGAGGTCCTCACTCTGGTCCTCAGACCTTCCTTTGTTCTATTTTCACAGGCTTTCCCACAACTTCTTTGACTTCTAGCAACTGCCATTTTGAACTTCTTTTTCCTAACATTTCCTTCTCAAGAGATGGGAGGCTCAATTCTTGGGGCATAGGGGCATTGAAGTCTCTCTGTCTACTTCCTGCTGAAATGGGACAGCAAGGGGCATTGGGCCTTCCTCTCTTGTTAGCCTGAAGCCTCAAAGTCCTTATAGTGGTGTCCATCTAAGGGTGAGTGATATTTTCTGTGGTCGGCTGTAGTTTTATATATCCTTGTTGAACTGGCACTGCATGTTGTAGCTTGCTGACCTGGGCAGAGAAAAAACGGGTTAAACAATTGATATAAATGGAGCAATCATAAGCAGCATCAATATGGTGAAGACAGGAACTAGTACAGGCATTAGCCAACTCCAAATTTCCCATCACCAGAATGATCCCCCAAAGAGAGATTGTAGTCACCCTGAGAACTCTCCAGCTAATTCTTTCAGATCCTGTAGGGCCTGAATGTTTTTCCTGAGGACTGTGAGACTTTCTTTAACTAAGCTGGAGATATTTACCCAGAAACAACATGTCTCATTCAAGATAGCTCAAGTCCCTCCTTATTCAGGGATCAGGAGATCGATCTCCTGTTTATTTTGGAGTACAACCCCTGCCAAGCTGTATTGGCTTTTTAGAGCTCTCCTGAGAAATCTTTTCCCCAGAAACATAATTTTGGGGTGTTCATTAGAATGGCACTCATTTGTAGTCCTGAATAGGTATCTGAGATCTCCCAGGGGCTCACAGCTGTATTGAGTGTCCTCTTCTGTTTTCTTCCATGGCTTGACTCATAGTGAAGCCATGAGTAGTGAATCCAGGAGTCATGTCCTGGTACCTTTACTGCTGTGGGTGTAGAGAGTATTACAGGGTAGGGGACCTTCCATGTGGACTGGAGTTGAGCCTTTTGGGACCCATCTTTCCAAACTTTAATTGGGACTTGAGTCCCTGAAGCATATAGTGGTGGCTCTTTGGAATCTTTTGGGCCCTGGTTGACACCCCACAAGTGTATATCCTGTTAGAATTGCCCAATGGCCATGGTATAAGACTGGAGGATCTGAGCCTCTGGATTGAGGAAGAGGTCATTGACATAAAAAAAAGGTCTCCCATATAGCATCTCATAAGGACTAAGACCAACCTGTTCCCTAGGGGCAATACGGGTGCAGAGGAGAGCTGTTGGTAAAGCCTTCTTCCATCCCAGGAAAGTCTCCTGGGTTATCTTTTATATTGCTGATTTTCAGAATTGGTTGGCTCTTTCTACTTTTCCTGAAGACTGAGGCCTCCAGGCACAATGGAGATAATAAGTAAAGCCCAATGCTTTAGAGACCCCTTGGGTGACCTTAGAAGTAAATGATGTCCTATTGTCAATTTGTAATGACCTGGGCAGACCAAATCTCAGAATGATTTCGTGGAGCAGCTTTTTTACCATCTCCTCAACCTTCTCAGTCAGGGTGGGAAACCCTTCAATCCATCCTGTGAATGCTATCATGAACCTATCATGACTAATAGGTATTTATACCCTTGAGAAACTGTCATCTGGGTGAAGTCCATCTGCCAGCCCTCTCCTGGGTAGGTCCCAAGTTGTTGGATGGGCTGGGCCAGCTGGGGTCTTCGAGCTCCTTGGAAGTTGTTTACTTGGCAAGTGGGGCAGGTGGAGACCACTTGTCTTATATTCATTTGGAGGCCTTTTCCACTGAAGGAACTTTCTTGTAATCGTTGGAGGGCCTTCTCCCCGAAATGAATGGTGGCACGTAAGGAGTTAACCAACATCCATTGGAGATTTCCAGGCAGAAAAAGGAGTCCCTCCTTGTGAAACCACCCCATATGATCTTGAAAGTCCTCACTCTTAGCTTTAAGAGTCTCACCTTCAGTATATGAAGGAGTTTAAGGCAAATTAGTCTGTGGAACTAAGGTGGCAACCCCTATTAGGTCATTGTTCTGTAATGCTGCTCTCTTAGCTGCCTAATCAGCTGCTTGGTTCCCTCGTGCCTCTTCTGTGCTCCCTTTTTCGTGTCCTTTACAATGGTAGATTGAAACCTCGGTGGGCAGAAGTACTGCCTCCAAGAGCCTAAGGATTTGATCACCATATTTGATTGGGGACCCTCAAAAGGTCAACTGGCATTTTCTTTCCAAATAGCAACACGTGCATGTAGCATCCGAAAGGCATACTTGGATTCAGTGTAAATGGCTACTTGTTTTCCCTTTCCCAGCCCTAGAGCACAAGTCAGGGCTATGAGCTCAGCCAATTGGGCTGAAGTACCTGGTTTCAAAGGTTTAGCCTCTATGGTCTCAAAATTGGAGACTACTGCATATCCAGCCCTTCTTTTTCCATCTAAGACAAAGCTGCTTCCATCAGTGTACCAGATTTCCTCAGGATTAGTCAAAGGATCTTCTGGCAATCCCTCTTGGGGGTTTTATCCAATGTTCCAAAGTTTCTAGGCAAGAGTGAAAGGGGAGAGAGCCCTCGGGAGTAGGCAGGAGGGTAGCTGGATTAAGAACTTTACAAAGGGGATGTAGTCAGGTCTGGATTTTCCATCAACACTACTTGATATCTGAAGGTCCTTTGATCAGACATCCATAAACAGCTTCTCCCATTCAGGAGTTGTTTCACTTGGTGGCTGGTAAAAATAGTTAGTTTGCCCCTGAGAGAGTTTTAAAGTGCCTTCTATCAGGTCTGCAATAGCTGCAAGATTTCGAAGTCAGGGAAAGATCTCTTTCCAAAAAGGGAGTAGGATACTCAGGGACCACCCGAAACTGATGGGAAAATACTTGTCCCTCCCAGCAACAAAAAGTGCTCAGGTGAATCTTTTTGTAATCGTTTTTCCTATAGCACCCAAAATGGTATAGATTTGGGGGGAGAAGGCTCTGGAGCAGTAGTAGGTCAGGACAGAGTAGGTAGTCCCTGTGAGAAATAGATTTAAGGGACTAGATCTGATAGACAGAGTGCCTGATGAACCATGGATGGAGGTTCATGGCATTGTACAGGAGACAGGGATCAAGACCATACCCAAGAAAAAGAAATGCAAAAAAGCAAAATAGCTGTCTGAGAAAGCCTTATAAATAGCTGTGAAAAGAAGAGAAGCTAAAAGCAAAGAGAAAAGGAAAGATATATCCATTTGAATTCAGAGTTCCAAAGAATAGCAAGGAGAGATAAGAAAGCCTTCCTCAGTGATCAATGCAAAGAAATAGAGGAAAGCAATAGAATGGGAAAGACTAGAAATCTCATCAAGAAAATTAGAGACACAAAGGGAACATTTCATGCAAAGATGGGCACAATTAAGGACAGAAATGGTATGGACCTAACAGAAGCAGAAGATATTAAGAAGAGGTAGCAAGAATACACAGAAAAACTGTACAAAAAAGATCTTCATGACCCAGATAAACACAATGGTGTGATCACTCACCTAGAGCCAGACATCCTGGAATGTGAAGCCAAGTGGGGCTTAGGAAGCATCACCATGAACAAAGCCAGTGGAGGTGATGGAACTCCAGCTGAGCTATTTCAAGTCTTAAAAGATGATGCTGAGAAAGTGCTGCACTCAACATGCCAGGAAATTTGGAAAACTCAGCAGTGGCCACAGGACTAGAAAAGGTCAGTTTTCCCTTATCTTTGACAAAGGAGGCAAGAATAAACAAAGGGGGAAAAAAAATTCTCTTTAACAAGTTGTACTGGGAAAACTGGTCAACCACTTGTAAAAGAATGAAACTAGAACACTTTCTAACACCACACACACACACACACACACACACAAAACTTAAAATGGATTAAAGATATAAATGTAAGACCAGAAACTATAAAACTCCTAGAGGAAAACATAGGCAAAACACTCTCTGACATAAATCACAGCAGGATCCTCTATGACCCACCTCCCAGAGAAATGGAAATAAAAGCAAAAATAAACAAATCGGACATAATTAAACTTAAACACTTTTGCACAACGAAGGAAACTATAAGCAAGGTGAAAAGACAGCCTTCAGAATGGGAGAAAATAATAACAAGCAAAATAACTGACAAAGTGACCTGACCTGCATACAGATTTCACAAGAGGCAGGTCAGGTGGTCTGGTATGCCCATTTCTTGAAGAATTTTCCACAGTTCATTGTGATCCACACAGTCAAAGGCTTTGGCATATTCAATGAAGCAGAAATAGTTGCTTTCTGGAACTCTCTTGCTTTTTCGATGATCCAGCAGATGTTGGCAATTTGATCTCTGGTTCCTCTGCCTTTTCTAAAATCAGCTTGAACATCTGGAAGTTCACGGTTCAAGTATTGTTAAAGCCTGGCTTGGAGAATTTTGAGCATTACTTTACTAGTGTGTGAGATGAGTGCAATTGTATGGTAGTTTGAGCTTTCTTCAGGATTGGAATGAAAACTGACCTTTTCCAGTCCTGTGGCCACTGCTGAGTTTTCCAAATTTCCTGGCATGTTGAGTACAGCACTTTCACAGCATCGTCTTTTAGGATTTGAAATAGCTCAACTGGAATTCCATCACCTCCTCTAGCTTTGTTCGTAGTGATGCTTCCTAAGGCCCACTTGACTTCGCATTCCAGGATGTCTGGCTCTAGGCGAGTGATCACACCATCGTGTTTATCTGGGTCATGAAGATCTTTTTTGTACAGTTTTTCTGTGTATTCTTGCCACCTCTTCTTAATATCTTCTGCTTCTGTTAGGTCCATACCATTCCTGTCCTTTATTGTACCCATCTTTACATAAAAATTTCCCTTTGTGTCTCTAATTTTCTTGATGAGATCTCTAGTCTTTCCCATTCTATTGCCTTCCTCTATTTCTTTGCGTTGATCATGAGGAAGGCTTTCTTATCTCTCCTTGCTATTCTTTGGTACCCTGCATTCATATGGATATATCTTTCCTTTTCCCCTTTGCCTTTTGCTAATTGTCTTTTCACAGCTATTTGAAAGGCCTCCTCAGACAACCATTTTGCCTTTTTGTGTTTCTTTTTCTTGGGAATGGTCTTGATCACTGCCTCCTGTACAATGTCAGGAACCTCCATTCATAGTTCTTCTGGCATTCTATCTATCAGATCTAATCCCTTGATCTATTTGGGAATAGATACCATGATGTAAAGGAATCCAAGCCTGTGCCCTGAGACTGGGAACCTGATGAAATAGCCATATGACTTATCCTCTTATTGCTCTGAGGGAATGTAAGTCACTGATTTCTTCCCCTAGTCCTCCAGAAGAGCAGTTTAGGGTGTTTTCCAATGGTAAACATTTCATTGTTATAGACCCACTTTAGGTAATAACAGAAGTAATGACAAGGGAGTGGGTTATCTGGTCCTGTTAGGGGCATTAAGAGTACTTTAATAAAAAGTGGGGTGGAGCAATGTTGCCCTGCAAGGTGGCAGGGTCCTGGTTGTAGGAGTTAGTAATTGGCTTAAGGACAAATTGATAAAAGGCAACAGACCAGATGGTCTATAAAAGTGGAGCAGAGATTTGATCCAGGGAAATGTCTGTAACTTTAGAAGAAGAGTGGTAAGGGTTTCGGACCAAACGACCTGCAGGGCTAACTCCCAAAGTGACAAACATTATCCCGGAAGCCCAGTTGCCCTTGAAGGGGTGCCACTAACAGATGAACTTCTAGCAGATATTGTGTGTCTGTCACCCGCCCTAGAAGTTTCACTGAGAGATGCTGTTGTTGCACATATTGTAAGAAACATGGAAGATGAAGGCCTGAATATTTAAAGAGATTGGATATTATACACTATTTCTCTTCCAAGGGCCAGCTACTTTCTGGTTGTCCCTCCAGAAGATTGTAGAGGCAACACTGTCGGCCCGGACAAGGCTCAATAAAAGAGCATGAAACAGGAGGGAAGGCGGCAGGGCAGAACTTTTGAAATTTCATAAACTGACTAAAATCAAATGGGTCCAAGATGACAGGTCGAATTCAACTAAACCTTTATCCTCAATCTGCAAGTTAAATGACACACCCAGAGAAACCAGGACAGTTTCAAGCCACTGTCAAAAGGAGTGGGTGGTTCCCTAATTGTTGGGATGATCCTCCCATCCATTAGCATATGAAATCACCCACCTTGCAAAAACTAACCACACCACATTTCATGGCTACTGCACTCCATCCTCTGCAATGGCCCACACCCTGTGGAGTGGGCTTCTCTCTAAATCCAAACAAATCCACCTCTTACCTATTGCTGTGTCTCTCACTTAATTTTTTTCAATGAGACATCAAGAACCTGAGCTTCATTAGGTCCTGAAACCAGGCACTGTGAGTTTTGGCCAGGCTCAGGTCCTGGGAGAGAGGAGCTGAAGGACGGGAGGAAAAAGCAGTGGGAAAAACGTGCCGAGGAATTCCTTTCATAACTTGCCTAAAAATCTGCTAAAGAACCTGACCTGTGCTCACAGTTTTCATTGGCCTGATCATTAGGGATGGAAGAACCCCCACCCACTTGGGCAACAACTACTAGGGCACAGCAGATGGTGGAGACTGTGAAACACACTGAGGAGCAGCCCCTGCCAGGGCTCCTCAATTGCACCCACTGCTGCTCGCCTGTTTGCAGAGAGTTTGAGGAAACAAGAAATGAGAGACTGTAAAGGAATTAAGATTTTGTTAGCTATATGTCCTTCCAGCCATAGGAGTGAAGACTTCCTATCCCAACCAGAGGTCACCTGGAATCTGAGAATGAGATAAGTGAGCTTTCTGCCAACTTTGTCTTTGCTGTCCTGGTTTCCAGCATGCTGGGCTTCTTGTCAAGTCCCCTGTGCTTCATTTTCTTTGCGTTCAGCTTCCACCACAGGAGCTTTTGCCGAGTTGGGCTTCTGCTGTGCTTGGCCTCCGCCTTGCAGGGGCCACGCTGAGGTTGTTTCAGCCAGGTTAAACCTGAGAAACGGCACCATAGATGACGGGGGAGTGTGTGATTTCCTCGGTTCTGTCTCACCACAGCAAAAATTTGAAGCGATGGACAGACCAGTGTTATACCTCAGTTTTATTGGCAAGCAAAGGAAAATACATCCTCGAGGTGTGAGGGCAGGCTGACCCAAAAGACACAAAGAGAAAAGAAGCCCTTGGCCCAATTTTGGCTCCTCTTTTTGTACATTTTTCCTCCTTCCCCTGAACCTGGCCTATGTAAATTGGGCTAGTAAGGAGGGCTGTTTGTTTTACCTGAGGTCCTCACTCTGATCCTCAGAACTTCCTTTGTTCTATTTTTGTGGGCTTTTCCCTTCATCTTTTAGCCACCACCATTCTGGACTCCTTTTTCCTAACTACTGAAAATTATATATATATATATGTATATATATATGTATTTTAAAAATATTTCCATAGCAAATCTCAATGTGCTTTGATATTGTTGAAGGAAAGGCAGAGTTTCAGGAATGAATGTATGGGTAAACTTTATATAAGAATTATATATATATATATATATATATATATAAGCTGGTAGATTAGGAAAAAGGAGTCCAAAATGAAGGTGGCTAAAAGACAAAGAAGGGAAAAGCCCATGAAAATAGAAAAAGGGAAGGTTGTGACTGGAGTGAGGACCTCAGGTAAAACCAACAGCCCTCCTGACTAGCCCCATTTACATAAGGCAGGCTCAGGAGGAGGAGAAAAAATATTATAGAAAAAGGAGCCAAAATTGAGCTGGGGGCTTCTCTCCTCTTCACCTCTTTTGGATCAGCCCACCTTCATGCCTGGAGGATGTATTTCCCTTTGCTTGCCAAATAAAACTGAGCTGTTACACGAAGTTGTAATACTGGTCCGTCTGTCACTTCAAATTTTTGCTGTAGTGAGACAGAACCAAGGAAATTACAAACTCCTCCAATATTTTAATAGGAAAAAAGATTGTATATTAATATGCCTTCATAATGAGGAAGCTAATTATATAACATAGTTTGTAGCTTCATTTGAGCCAGATAAAATTAAATGGATAACTTGAGGTTTCCTACTGACCAGAGCCCATAATTTTTCAGTGTATTAATGAATTCACTTTAATTTCTGTAGTTACTGCTCCATGCTGCTGCTGCTGCTGCTAAGTCACTTCAGTCGTGTCCGACTCTGTGCGACCCCATAGACGGCAGCCCACCAGGCTCCCCCGTCCCTGGGATTCTCCAGGCAAGAACACTGGAGTGGGTTGCCATTTCCTTCTCCAGTGCATGCATGCTAAGCTGCTTCAGTCATGCTCCATAAGGAACCCTAAACAATGAGTGGCATTAAGACCTCTATATTTAGATTTCTATACTGTTTTAGGCAAGATCAGGGACCTTTAATAAGGGCTGACCATGACACGTCTAGAGATAAGAGCTGTTTGGCACAGTAGTTTGACATCTCTCACAATCTTTCACAACCTACCTCTTCCTCAGATTGAAAAGTAAGTTCTGGTATATGGAGACATGTCAGGTAAATGTGTCAAATCAGAATACAATCCCGATTTGCATGTGTTCAGAAACTTTGCCCTTTGCAACTCTTCAAAATGCAAAAAAAAAAGGGGGGGGGGAATCAAATTTAATGTTGTAGCAATTGAAGTGATTTGCAAATTGTCATATGCAGATCATAAAAGAAATGAGTAAGCACTTTTATAATCTGCTTTTAGAACAACTAGTTATAGCCATGCCTGAAAGTACTTCAAGCATATTAAAACATAAAATTTTCAAATTTTGTATCATTAATTGCTTTGTATCACTACATTAAACAATGCAGGCAGACAATCAGAAGTCATTAGCATCCATTGACTTGTTAATCAATTAAACCTACTTCATGTATTGATGTTGAGTAGACAAGTACCTTTATAGTGCTTAAGTGAAACACATTTTTTGAAAGTGAATAATCTCTTTCAAAAGTTAAATATGGAATCTAAATAACCTTTATTTAATAAGTTAAATAAAAAACCACATAGAAGGAAATTGTGACAATTCAATGCACATATATTTGTAGTTAAGCTGTCTGAAAAAGACTAAAGTATTGATCATAATATTTAATAATTTTTAAAATACTGAGAATTAAAATCTAGTACTGAATGTTTGCTAAGTATGTGTCATCTAATCCACACAATAAAATCTGAAGATAGGTGATATTTATATTTCCATTAAACAAATAATAAAATTGAGGATCAGAATATGTAAATTATTTTAAATTCACTCAACTAGTAAGTGCCACTGCTAATCATCTAATTCAGGCAGTCTGACTCCAAACTTTGAACCCCTATGCTGTGCTGCAGGAAGATACAGAATGCAAATCATACTGCAGTAATTTAGTCTCACCTGTGGTGCTCCAAGAAAAACTGGGAAAAGGAGGTAAACTTATGCTAGCTACCAAGTCAGGAACCATTCCAAGGATATGTTTGATTTTCATTCTGGTATATTTTAGGATTTTTTTTTTCCTAGGCAAAGGAGAGTTTCTTCAATTATTTAATTTTTCATGTCCCACATATTTTCTGACCCCCAAAGTTATTTTTGAATGTTACTAACTTGAGTCAATGTTTCCTTGCTTATCTGAATCTTATTTTCTAATTTATAATTTATAAAATAGTTTTATTGATTTCGCAGTTTTGAGGAATAAACTTAATAATATACAGAAAAAGGTATGTAAAATATAGTGATATTAGGTACCAGATAAAGATTATGGAATATTAGGGACAAATGAAATTCCATTGATTGTCATATTACTTTCCATAGATGAGAGACTGAGTAGTTTCTGCACAAAGGAAGAGTAAAATCCAAAGATTCTGAAATTCTTCGATAAATCTTAGATTCTATGTCAAAAATTATAAGGCAGCTCCATACTTTTATTAGTGCTGGAAGAGTGTTAAAAACTGTGTTGAAGTCAACTGCAATTTTCTTGCTTGGAAAACCAAACTTGAACTTAATCTGTGCGGTACAGATTTCCAAATGATTGTGCTCTGAAAACCATTCCTTGTCATTATACTCATTCTGGGAATGGAATAGTCATCAAATACTTTTTTTAAAAAATTACATTAACTTGTTAATTTAAAAATTAACTTGAGAAAGAAATATAGTACTTAAAAAGCCTTTCTTTTTGACACTAAGTTCTGTGTGTGTATCATGCAACAGTTTTGCTACTTTTGAAAACTAGAATTTGATAGCTGAGAAAGCATTTAATGTTTACTAAAACACACATACAGAAAGCAAATAGAAATCATATGTGTAGTCTTTAAAATAGCATGTGTGTATTTCTTATAAACAACCCTATATTCCATAACTTTCTGTTCATTGAGGGCTCTAGTCATTCAACATTCTGAGGCAGTGAATGGCTCCAAAGATGAATAATCAGATCAAATACCCTTCCCATCCAGATCACAGCCTTTCTGTCTGGTCTGTGTCACAAGTGACCAAGAGTCATCATTACCAGTTGATGGGTATTTAATTGTCAATGAGAAATGTGCCCTGGCATTGGCCCAGTTCCTAACAGCTCAGTGTTCAATGTAACAGAAATCACTATAGTGTGCCCACTTCTTTATCTACAAAGCATTTTGCTCTATGGATTTAGGACAAAAAGCTTATTCAGCCTTGAGGAAGTCCATACAGAATAGAGATAAAGAACACTTGCCCCAAATTGTGTACCCTCAAAACTCCCCTCATTAAAAAAATGAATTTAGAAGAAGGGGAAGAAAATGCAGCAGTAGCTATCCATGGAACAAGTGCTGTATTAGACACCCAGCACGTGTTAGGTGACGTGAACACTTAAATGATCGAATACTACTGCTTCAGTTTCAAAGACTGTGGAGAGTGATAGAGAATTAAATAAAGGGTTTTGCTTATGGGAGATAACGGCTGTGGAAGAGAGGTGGCAGAGACCCCATGAGAGAACAAAGAGGAAAGCTCTTCTCTTTAGTTGAAGATACTAAGAAAGACAAACTTGAAGAGGTGAACCTTGACCTGATTCTGGAAGATAGTGTAAAACAAGAATGGGCCAGAAAGCATCAGGAAAGAAGAGGCCACAAAAATCTGAAATTTTTTTAAAAGGCAAAATGGAATTCCAAGGAATATAGGATAGAAAACTTCAAGAGTAACTGAGGAAAGAATTTAAGGAAGAAAGAAATGTAGAAGAGAATCTCCTCCAAGGCTGAGATGCACTCTTCAAAGGAGTGGTTGTTGTTTAATTGCTAAATCATGTCCGGCTCTTTGCGACCCCATGAACTGTAGCTGGCCAGGTTCCTCTGTCCATGAGAGGGCATGGCTACTGCCCACTAGATGGGAGAGAAGGTCACTAGGGACCCATAGGACAGAGGGAAGAAGGAGGAAGCTGCCTGCGGGAGTGTGAGCAAGACCGGCTGGAGAGGGAACACAGCTGGGCCACACCTCTGACAGCCTTGCCATAGGAACCTGGAAGGAGCCTGCAAAGACAGCACTCAGAACTCAGAAACAGACATGCCCCTGATAATAACCTTGAAGTGTCCCTTCAGCACTGTCTGTTCATAATACCTCACAATGCAGCCACTGACGAGTCCAAGGCCAGTATCACGAAGCAGTTCAAAGGAAAGTGGATTTAGCCCTGAGGGGCAATCAATTAACATAAAGCAAAAGTGGCCATTGGGAAATGAGGCTGTCCAAGGCAAATAGGAACCTCGTTATCAAGGTCTTTATAAATCACGCCAGGTGTCATGGACAGCATCCTCTACAACCAGGAGCAAAGAACTGTTCCTGTGCATAACAGTCATGAAGGGTGCTTACAATAATACAGACCTAGGCAGATCCTTGGGAATTTTACCTGTAAGGAGGCAGGAATTAGGGTTTTTATCCTCCATCTCCAGGGATTCTGATACAAGTAGTGTTTCTTAGACTTCCTTTTTAAGAAAGAGAGGTGTCAATTATGAAGAACTATTGAGAAGTTTGAAGCAGAAGAATGCATCCATATTTTTGTGTTTCAGGAAGTGTTTCCATCTGGAGATAGAAGATAGTTTATAGTAGTAAAGGTATAGCTGTTAAAATTTTTTGTATGAATGTCTCTCTGAAGTTATTCTGACTTGATATACAGATAATTTTGTAGGTATATAATCCCTTTTTAAAATATTAGACTTAAAATGTCAGAAATCTAACTAAAATGCCAAAAGTGTATCAAACAACACAAATATCAAATAACACATTTGTTATAGTCTGACTTTTTGACACTACTGACACTATTGACATTAAGGCTATCTAACAATGTACACTATTTCGTGTGAAGTGGATACTCAGTTAATGTTACTGAGTGATGGTCTTGTAGGCATTTCTTATTGACAGACATATTACTGCAAACTAAAGTAAATAATACTTTTTTCATTTAGCCAGATGGGCTGACTGGGACTCAGCTTTGGGCCATGCAAAGTATAAAATAATTTTCCAGATACTTGATAAGTCTCTATTTTGTTTCTAGGGAATCATACATGGTTTTGTTTGAAGGACTGTAGGAAAGTTCCTACACATTTTCATTTTAGAGTCTGTATAGAAAAGTAGATTTCCTGACTGTATTTTGTGTATGCCAAAATCATTAAAATTTGTAACCATATAAAAAATAAATAAAATTTATGATATATAATTCAAATTCAAGATCAAATATTGTTTACAAAGAATCAACAAATCCTACATAAAATACTTATACTAGTGCCTGACACAAAATAGGTGAACAGTACTATTTATATCCCATGGAATCAAGGAAGAGTAATAATGACTCTCAGCTTGAAAATCTAGGAGTTTCAAGTTGCTATGGAAATGACATAAACTTTGAATTTACACAGGAAGCTGAAACTCTAATACTTTGGCCACCTGATGTGAAGAACTGACTCATTTGAAAAGACCTTGATGCTGGGAAAGATTAAGGGCAGGAGGAAAAGGGGACGACAGAGGATGAGATGGTTGGATGGCATCACTGACTCAACGGACATGGGTATGGGTGGACTCTGGGAGTTGGTGATGGACAGGGAGGCCTGCTGCGGTTCATGGGTCGCAAAGAGTTGGACTTGACTGAGCGACTGAACTGAACTGAACAATTTTTTTTTTTAGCTGTGCAAACATGAGCCCTTTGACTTAACTCTCTGCCTCTCACTTTTTAAAATACAGATGTGTTATACAAACATGTTTATAATTGAGAACTTAACTATGTTAATATGTGTCAGACACTGTGCCAATCAGTGTATTTAATCTCACTTATCTTATTTATTACCTGAAATAAATATTTTGCATACAAATGTAGCATAAAGTAAGCCTCAACCAAGTAAATGAAAATATTTATTGTCACAGGGCTCATAAATGTTAACACTGAGGCTCAAATTCAATCATGTTTTCACTGTTGAGGGATTTGGGGTAATATCACTAAATTCCCTCCCCTCTGTCCCTTGCCCATGGGTCAAACCAGGAAAGTGCCAGCAGACATAGCAAAAGGAGAGGAGACTCACATTTCAGCTTTATTTTACAAAGTTCAGGCAACCTTGTCAAAAGTGTACTGTGTATATATTGAATTACTTGATAAGTCCTGGCAAATATAAATCTACTTTTCATTTAATTTATTATTTAGGTAAAAAAATGCAAATATGTACAGAATGGGACATCCCTGGTGGTCTAGTGGTTAAGAATCCACCTGGCAATGCAGGGAATACAAGTTCGATCCTTGTTCTGGGAAGATTCCACATGGTGTGGGCAACTAAGCCTGTGTGCAACAACGAAGAGTAGCCCCTAGTCACCGCAAATAAAGAAAGCCCACAGCAAAGACCAGCATAGCCAAAAATAAATAAGAAAAATATGTACTGAATGTATATAAACATATACGCATACACAGATATTATTGTATATTTGTGTGTATGCATATCTCTTCTATATATCAACTATCTAAAATATATACTACATGCACCTACAGAGAATATTGGTGTGTAACAGTTACACCTCTCTCCTTTCCAAAATTGTGAACTCCTGGTAGGGACACATCTTCTCATTTCTGGAACACAGTACCTGGAAATGAACTCAAAATATCCATTCTCATAAATATCTGTTGAATTAAGAATTTGAAATGAACCAAGTGTATGATGTATTTTTCTTATCTTCTAAATAAATCAACAAAATCAACATGTACAATTTTATTTGTATAATTCATGTTGATTTATATGTGGAGTGAAGTAGGTATAGAATATCTTGATCACAGAAGAACTGTCGACAAAACCTCCCCTGAGATTTTATTTGGGATTAAGTAGTGAATTGGTTCTTAACACTATTAGGTAGAATTGAAGCCAGTTGATCATTCATACAAAAAGAGAGTTTTAATTAATGGCTTTGTGTCAACATAAATCATTTCTGCAGCTTGCTAAAGGCTTTTTACGTGTTCAACACATTTAAAGCATTTTTGCACTATTTTAATACAGCAAATGATGAAAAATTTTAAAACATCTAAAAATCCCATCAATGCTAAAGGTAAGATTTATTCCAATTCCTTTTTATGAATACATTTTAAATAACTAAGATAATATTCTACAAGCAATTTTGTATCCTGAATTTGTACTTGACACAACATTTTCTGAAATGGAACAGGGCACTATGATCCTTAACTCCATGGCTCTCTGACTGACTTTTGTCTGTCGAAAAACTTTAGCCAAAGTATAATTTTAATCGGAGAAATGGAAAAATGCAGAAATAAAGGAAAACAGCACCAAACAATAATAGTTTAGCCACTGAGCATAGTCAATGACCTTGAGTTCCTTCTCAAGGACTATAGGTAATTTTCTGAGCCATATCTTGTGAGCTGTGTTACAGATACTGAAAGCCCAGGTGGAGAAATTTAAGTACATGGTGACTAGACTGTAGCCGTGATGTAAGCTGCCACAGTTCCAAGAGCTGGCCTCAAGGAAATGGAGCAAACCTGACCCTGGAACTGAAGATTAACTACACTTAAAACAATCAAGATGATTCTGATAGGAGCACCGATGACCAATTTCAAGATGACGGTTAGAGCCAACTGTGCTGTTTCTGCATGTAGCTCCCTCCCCCTGTCTATGAAACCTCTTGCCCCCAGATCGTCGAGGTATGGGTGAGGGTTAACCTTTACATAAGCAACCACCCTCCAGACCAGTGGCCAGCACCCAAAATAAAGCAAACTTTCCTTTCCACCTACCTGGTCTTTGTATTGCTTTTGAGCGGCAACCAGCTAGATCTGGGTTAGGTATCATTTCTAGACAGAGCATCTTACACGGAACAAGTCTGAATTCAGCATGCCAGGTCTGAATGAATCCAAAACACTTTGCTTTGCTTATGTACATGAAGCAACCAGAATTGAAAGATGGGAAACAGCAGGGAACACCTTCTATGAAATGGTGTGTTCTGTGCTGGATCTGTTCCCTTCTTTTTTGAAGTACTTCGGTGTTTAGCCTTACCCCTAAAGATGTATTTCTGGCTAATTGTTTATCTTACCTTCTTTTTTTTTTCTTACCTTATTTAGGTATACTTTTTGTTCAATACTATCTACCCAAAATAATAATTAATTTCTTTTCTGTCAAGTGAACAAAATAATATGTCATATTACTCTGTAATATTGAAATATCTCTTCTAGCCTATTTATTTAGTGATACTGAGGCTTGAAAAGTCAATATATCAGAAAAATAACTAGTCTTCACAAACTGAATGAGACATTTCAAAAGACTTTCTGATCAAAAGATTAAAGATAATCATTCCATGAAGTAAGTTCTTAATTAAATTATCTGATATTCATATAACTTTGCATTATCAGAAACCATGAACTTACTAACTTTTCAATTGTGTTTTATGAAACTATATTATCAAGGGTGTTTGTTAAACTTTAAGTATTTAGACATATATTTCTTGGCTTCTTTTTTGTTCTCTTGCCTGGGATCCAAAATGTTTGACATGGTGGTGAGAAAAAACTCATTTTTCTCTGAAACTTTTTTCCTTTATTTCTTCTTTTATATTCTTTACTATATCTGGGTCAAATATATTTTATCTGGAATACTGTGGTTTCTTTTAGAAGTTTTCCTTATGAAATTTTGACATTTGGCTTTAATTCATCCTTACAAGATGTGAAAAACTTACAAAAATAAATTTTACATGAAAATGTTATGTCCTAAGTGGAATTACTTCATTAAAACTTAAATAATGTACCTAAAATTACTTCCTGTAGTTTACTGCAAATATACATTAAAAAATAATAATAGGGTTTCTCAGATGGATCAGTGGTAAAGAATCCACTTGCCAATTTAGAAGACGTGGGTTTGATCCTTGTGTCACAAGATCCCCTGAAAAAGGAAATGGCAACCCACTCCAGTATTCTTGCCTGGGAAATCCCATGGACAGAGGAGCCTTGGGTCACAAAAGAGTCAGACACGACTTAGTAACTAAACAAAAACAAAAGAACAAAACATAAAAAAAATAGTACTATAAAATTAGAATAGTTTTTTATTCTAATTAAACTTGTATTTAATTAAACCTATATTTACTTCTATTACAATTTTCATTATAACAAACATTTATTGGCTAAAATTATATATAGTATGTCAACTAAAGTTATTTAGGAGTGTAACATCAATGTATTTCCCCCTTATCTTAATTTTCTTAAAACTGTTTTTATGTATAAATTTTGTCCTTTTTTTAAAGAATTTTACTCATAGTAATAGTATGCATTCAAAACTTCTACTAAATTTTAGACTGTCAGCTTATCAGATTTCTGACTCGTATGATCTGAGGATGAATATTCAGGCATTCAGGTATAAGCAGGTACTCTAATTTATGTAAGGTTCACCTTGTTTATGTTATTTACTGATGGTATTCTTGGCTGAAAACTGAGGTCAAATTATCCCTAGTAACTATCAATATTGTATTTCTGACAATCTCCAATCTTTTGTCTTTACCTCCTCACAAATTTCAAAACTTTACTACCACTAGGAAAGTGAAAGTGTTAGCTACTCAATCCTGTCCAACTCTTTGCAACCCCATAGTACTATAAGTCTGCCAGGCTCCTCTGTCCATTGAATACCCATTCCATTCTCTTCTCCAGGAGATCTTCCCGACTCGGGGATTGAACCCAGGTCTACCACATTTCAGGCAGACTCTTTTCCATCTGAGCCACCAGAAATTTGGAAAAGCAAGTTGAAAATGAACTTTCAGTGGTTCTACTCAGTGGAGAGGGCCTTATCTCTGCAGGCCAATTTTTGTTCTCTCTTTCATTCCAGGAATGTGACAATGAGAAGTCACTTTATTTTGTTTTCTTATTTTGTAAAGGAGAGTTGCCCTGTAAATCTTCTAAAACTTTCTCTAACTCTAAGACTTATGAGGGCAGATGTTCTGTTTGTCCTTTATCTGTAGTGACCAGCATGGTGCCTGGCACATTGTAGATGCTCAATAAATCTGTGATGCTTGGCTACATATCAGATTACATACATTTACAGCATCAGATAGATGACCTTAAAACAAGGTGGTTTTAAATATTGACTAATCCAGTAGAAAAGGAAGTTAAAAGAATTGGAATCATTCTAAAATTCTGCATTAACAATTCTGGAAATACATCATTTATTATTGGTAACTCTAAAAATCAGATGGGAATGTTTATGGCTTTCAGATCCCTAATTTATCTCATTAACTGTCGCATTTTTTGGCACTCTTTTATACTATTTTTCAGTTACCTGCAAGAAAATTGAATCCTGACTAGATTTTTTTTTTCTTTGAAATTGATATTTATATTATCCAGAAGCAAAACAAAGTGATTACCTCTTTCTTTCCTCTCCCCCCAAATACATCTACTCCAGCTTCGTTTTTCTGAATACCAACCAAAATTTTCCATTTTCACTTTCTATCAGAGTGCTAGCTTCAAGTATTAATTTTGGCTCCTTGAAATCAACGCTCCCCAATCACTTCATATTGGCTAAACTCAGCTCAGAAGTTCAATATTTGCTTGTCTTCTAAAACTGATAATCGTGACCAGGAGTATATATCCAATATTATGGAATTATTCAGACATTCAAAAATTTAAAGCACTCTGAAGAGGAAAGACTGCAAACTCTTCTGAAAACATGAACCACTTGAAGCACTTCAGTAATTTTCAATTGCTTTGTGATGTGCAAGCAAAGAACCTCGATCACTTTCACACTGACGCACTTAAGCTCTTTGATAATTTTATCCCCTTGCAGCCATTTTCCGAAAACCATCATTTCCCTCACTGAAGTGGCTTTTAAAATACATGAAGTGTTTCAATAATTTTAAATTATCTTCTACCACATAAACTCGGACCCTGATCACCACCAAATTGAACAGCTAAACAAAATTTAAAGTAGTCTAATCTTTTGTTTTCAAAACCTATGTATTGGGATGTCAGTTATTCTATAAATGACTTTAATTTGGGTTGTATAGACTACACAGAAAATCAATTAAGGCAAGATACATGGAATAAACTTAATTGTATGAAAAGTAAATTAAAAATGCAAATGTTAGAAAATGAACCATCTTCCTGGCTTCAACCCTTGAATAAAATATATGCAAAAAATATATTTCAATGCTTTGATTTTAAGATAGAAAACCAAAAAGTATTTCCAAAGAGGAAAAAAAAAATCATCTCTGCAAGCTAGTGTGTGATATAGCTGAAGACTGTTCAACAATTCTCTTTGGAAAATAAAATGCTCATATTTAGAAATAGAGATATAAATGTACCCTGTATAGAAAGTGGCAAATGTAGGATTATGCATAAGCCAATAGTTTCCAAATTGAGGAAATTTTAGATCCTTTGGAATAATATCCAGGAGGAGTATTTTGGGTTTTTTTTATGTCTTGAGGATGAAATTTTATTATTTTCATGATTACAAAAAACTCCTGCCATATATGCATGGATTTACTAAAAAGTATAGCCTTGTTTGAATACTTACAAATATTACTTAGTATTTGATTTTTTAAATATTTCAGCACACTGTTTAAAACCCCAGCATTATATTTTGGAATAGATTCATGTTGATACATAGAGTATTCTTTTATTCTTGGACATGTTCTTAACACATGTACAAGAATCTCAGGAGACACATGTAAGTGGACTTACTGAACTAACAGATATGTGCATCTTCTTTACCACAAATATTTTAAAAATGTATACACATTTTCTTTCTTTTTTTAACATTTTATTTTACACTGGAGTGTGGTCGATTAACATTGCTGTGACAATTTCAGGTGGGCAGCAAAGGGACTCAGCTATACATATGCATGTATCCATTTCCCCTCAAACTCCTTCAGAAAGAGTATGTTAATCCAAATAATCCATAACTGCAGAAATCAATAACAAAATTTTTTTGTTATCTAGTATTGTCATTGTTAATGTTTCTTTGATATGTATTTTTAAATAGCCATGTTTCCCTCAAATATTTACAAGTAATATTTTCTCCTATTCCTGCAATACCTGCCTTAAAACTGGTATGTACTTACATTTTATGTACTTCCTAGAACATTGCTGGGATTATGACAACACAAAATGAGGAGCAGGGAACTGGGTATCAAGGAGGGAAGGAAAAAAGTAAAGCCCATATGGACCCTTGGAGATGTCTCTTGTGTCCACAGTGGTAAATAAAGACCAAGGAGATACACTTACTCATCACCTAGTACAAAAGTTTCCTTTACAGATGTGGAAACTGAGACTCAAATTACCCAGGGACTCACATTTCCATAACAAACACACAGAAAACTGCTTCTCACTTTGAATCTCCTTTGTATGTTCTACTCTCTAGTCATTAACTAGTAACTTAGGATGCTACACTATAAAGCAAATGGACTCTTCCTTTGTGGACAGTATGAATTAAATGGAAAATTATGGAAATTTGGCACTTGAAGAAATGTTGAACTTCATCCAGTGTGCTTCAACCCTTTCATTTTATAGAGAAAAGTCTTAGAGAGTTGAAGTGACTCTCAAGGCAGAGGTTTGACCGTAATCAAGGTCTCTGACCCATTTCTGACCTCTGTTTTATTTTGATTACTGGCTTTATAGATGTACCCTGTACCATACTGTCTTCTAAGCACAGTTTCTTTATTCTATGTCACTGTGAGTGAGGAGAGAAAAACCGTTCACAGCACTTGGATGAGAAGCTTTTTTTTTTTTTTTGGTAGAAAATGTATTCAAGAGGCTTTTTTACTGTGTACTTTAAATTATTTAACCAACTAAAGTTTACTACAAAAAGATGAAAAGCAAAACTTGCAAAATATCATTTTGAGATATACAAAATTATGATACAAATTTTAAAGTTAATGGCACTTAGGGAGTAATATTAATAATATATCTGGGTTTGATACCAGAAGAAATTTGGTAATTAGAAATTTGGAGAAATACAAATATTGTTTAAAACTGATTCACAGATATGATTAAATTAGTGTTGTAATTATACTGTCATTATGATTTCCAGCACCTCTACAACTTTATTTTTAGCCTTCTAAGAAAAGCTGCTTGTAGAGTCAAATTATAATCATGTTATCAAATAAATATAGATGAGAATTAACAGCATTCGTTTTTCCACATGATTCACAAAAAAAATGGATTAGGATGCCACTGCTTCTTATAGTTATAGTCCTTTATAAACTGTAAATAAAGTCCACTGGATCATCACTTACAGGCAAGGTCATTTTACTTATTGAGAATCTTACGCTCAAGCTTCCTAATCGCTACTATATAAAACTTTATTACATAAAAGCAATATGTACTTCTCTTTCGGGTATAGCAAAAGGCAAAACACAGTAAGTGGCACAGGTCATAACAAAGTGGCAACACATGAACATCTGTGCTCATAGAGAAGGCTCGATAGACCAATATGGTGATGAGGTTTTGGAGAAAGTCAAACTCCCAGAATCACCAAGCACAGACATCAGGCAACTTTTGGGCTTCCTAAGCAACCTATTCTATAACAGAAGAATATATGGACTAATTAACTATAAGGAAGTCTAGACAATGCTGTCTATTATTTTAATTTTTAATTGAAGGATAATTTCTTTATATGAATCAGCCATAGGTATACGTATGCACCCTCCCTCCCACCCCCCACCCCATCCCACCCCTCTAGGTTGTCACAGAGCCCTGGTTTGAGTTCCCTGAGTCAGACAACAAATTCCCGCTGGCTATCTATTTTGCATATTGTAGTGTATATGTTTCTATGCTACTAATGCTGTCTATTCTTGCCAACAGCCAGTTAGCCTTTAACTCTTAGAGTCAGCCTATCAGTCATTCTACTAGGGGAAAAAATCCTATTATAATGGAAATGATCCAGTCCAGACGCAGAAATAGAGCCTCAGTCTTACATATATCCTATCATGGTCCCCAGTAATCCCTAGATACACATTTTGGGAGACATTCAAAGAGTTTTATCAGACCCCAACTAGATTATACAGTTTGCAGTTTTAATTTCTTTACTTTTTTTTTTTTCTTGACTGGAAAAATAATTTTATTTTGTTTGCGGCAGTGGGTGGGGGTCCAGATTCAGAACTTCTGGAACTGTTTCTTGGTGCTGGCAGCCTTGGGGACCTTGAGGTGATCCATAAAGGATTAATGAGTGAAAAATTAATTTCATAGCTATACACTGTGCTAGAGAATTATTTTGTATATATACAGACACATACATATAAAAATATATGTGATATTATATAATATATTGATACATTGAGAGAGATTCCTATTATAGTAGTATGAAATTTTATAGCATTTGAGACAATTTATACACAAACCTCACATAAAAAAGAAAATGTTGTGTGATGTGGCATAATTCAAATCCTGCCTAAAGCATGCTGCACAGAAATAATGATCACAATATTCAATCCAATAATACAAAATCAATAGATGTCATTGAGCTGCCATCTGAAGCAAATTTAAAATGCCATTTTGTCGACTATTAATTAAATTGACATATCAAATTAAAAGCAAAACTTTTTCTTTTGCTGGAAAAATTATTGATAGTCCTCTTTTATTGTAAAATACAGATTGAAGTAAAGATAATGGAGACATTAGCAAATAATCCCATCAGATATATTTTTAACAATGAGGTTTGACTTTTCTTACAGAAAAATCTGCTTGTCTGTAGAAGTTCCATAAGTAAAGCTTCTGCAAATGGTCTTTTAACTCTTATTGATCACAACCTTGGCATTCAAAGTCTAATTATACTAAAAACTGCCCACGTCTCTTGGGTACTGGAAAATCATTATCTGAAATTAATCAGTTCTTCAAACATACCATTCCTAATTATCATGTGGTTATTGAGCTAGTATGTAATTTAAAATATATATGGTACTAATTTCAAATACCTTATTTGTATAAATCATTGTATTAATATGAAGGTAGATGTATAATATATATTTTATCTCTTGTACCACAATTACAAAAGACAAACCAACCACCCCTTACTGTTTCTGGTTAAACATTATGCAAGAATTAATAATAATTTTTAAAATGATAGCAGCTACATTCTTGAGTTTTTAGTATGTACCAGTAACTATTTTAATTTTATCTTATTTATTTATTTATGATTGACTATGCTAGGTCTTCGTTGCTCCTCTGGCTTTTCTCTGGTTGCTGCAAGCAGGGGCCATCCTCTAGTGTGTTGCGTAACCTTCTTATGGCGGGGGCTTCTCCTGCCACAGAGCACAGGCTCTAGCATGCACGGCTTCAGTAGTTGCGGAACATGGGCTCAGTAGTTGCAGCTGGAGGACTCTAGAATATAGGTTCAATAGCTGTGGTGCCCCAGCCTAGCAGCTCCACGGTATATGGGATCCTCCTGGGTCAGGGACTGAACTCCTGTCTCCTGCATTAGCAGACTCTTCACTGAGCCGTCACTGAAGCCCTGTGCCAGTGACTAGTTTAAATGCTCTATTCTCTTCAACAATACTTACATAGCACTTGGGCTTCCCCAATGGTGCTAATGGTAAAGAACTCTCCTGCCAAAGGAGGTGAGACATAAAAGACATGGGTTTGATCCCTGGGTCGGGAATCTCCCCTAAAGAAGGGCATGGCAACCCACTCCAGTATTCTTACCTGGAGGATCCCATGGACAGAGGAGCCTGGCAGACTACAGTCCATGGGGTCACAAAGAGTCAGACATGACTAAAGTGATTTAGCATGCCTGCGTGCATTATAGCACTTACTATGTTCAAGCACCATTGCAAACCCTTTGCATTTATGTGTGTGTGTTAGTCACTCAGTCAAGTCCAACTTTTTGTGACCCAGTGGACTGTAGCCTGCCAGGCTCCTCTGTCCATGGGATTCTCCAGGAAAGAATACTGGAGTGGACTGCCATTCCCTTCTCTAGAGGATCTTCCCAACCCAGGGATCAAACCCAGGTCTCCTTCGTTGCAGGCAGATTGTTTACCATTTGAGCTACAAGGAAGTCCTGTATTGCATTTATGGCCACATTTAATCCATACAGTTTTATGAAACAGAACTATTATTATAACTCAACAGAAATGAAGGAAAGTAAGTACGGGATCAAACTGTCTGTAATCTCATTGTGCATCAGTATTATACAATGTTGTAATGTGGTAGCAGAATTCTAAGGTAAATCCCAAGATTCCTGCCCTTAACTGTGGGCAGAGCTTGTGAATATGATGGGATTTTACTGTCATGATTTATGTTGTAATGGAAATGGTGAAGGAATTTCAGGGATGTAATTAAAGTCTCTAATCCAATTATATTTGAAAGTGAAAGTGTTAGTCATCAGTCATGTCTGACTCTTTGAGACCCAATGGACTATAGTCCACCAAGCTCCTTTGTCCATGGAATTTCTCAGACAAGAATATTGGAGTGGGTTGCCATTTCCTTCTCCAGGAGATCTTCCCGACCCAGGGACTGAACCTGGGCGTGCTCTGTTGTAGATGGATTCTCTACCACTTGAGCCACCAGCGGTCTTTATGTTCATCAAAAAAGGAGATTTTCCTGATTGATCTGATCTAATCATGTGAGCCCTTTACGGCAGAGTCCCGAGCCTTGCCTCAGTGAAAGAGTTCAAGTAACTGAGATGCTCACCTCTTGGCCTTGAACAAGAAAGCTGTCATGTTGTAGAGAAGATCATGTGGCAAGAAAATGTGGGTAGCCTCTAGGGGCCAATGGCCCTTGTCCTATAGTTGGTAAGAACTGCATCCTACCAACAACAGTAACTCAGAAGATGACCTCATTCATAGCCGTGTCTTACACTTGATTTCAGCCTAATTAGACCCTGAGTGGAGAGGCTAGCCAAGTCATCTGTGGTCTCTTGACCTGTGGAAACTGAGATAATAAATGTATGTTGCTTTGAACTACTAAATTTATTACACAGCACAGAAAAACTAACAAATTTAATTAACCCAGGTCTTGGATTTGCCTAGTGATAATATTAACTGAGCTATCATCCTTATGTGCAGACTGAGTGCTTTCTTCCACAAAGTGTTTTTGCCAGTAGCAGTGAAGTATGCATGCATGCTAAGTCGCTTCAGTCGTGTCTGACTCTTTATGACTCGTTGGACTGTATCTGTCCATGGGATTTTCCGGGCAAGAATGTAGGTTTACCTAAATACCCTGATGACAAAGTTGGCTTCATCAAGAGACTGCTCTAAAATGTTTATACTGTTTCGATTGTTCAAGAAACTAAACAAATTCAGCAGTGTTCCTTAACTTTGATGACTTTATAAAGACAACATATTAAATTAACAACAGCTAAATACAGAGAATGAAATAGACTCCATAGAGTTTATGGATCACTTAAGCCAAATTCCAAATATAATAAACTACAAACAAATATACGGCAGGTCTCTGACTATTTTCCACAACACCATCTTGCCTCACAGGAAGTTGATGAATCTGTACAGTCTCTCATACAAGGCCCTTCCAGAGCCTTTTCTCCATTTATTATTCATTTGTAATAATATTATTCTGTGCCCTACATTATTCTCATTCTGAAATATCTGCTGATACTAGAGTTTTTAAATGCCTATCACAAAATTATATGCTTTTATTTTTTATTTATTTTTAGTTTCTCTGTGTGTGTTAGTAGCTCAGTCATATCTGACTCTTTGTGACCCTATGGACTGTAGCCCACCAGGCTCCTCTATCCATGGGATTTCCCAGGCAAGAATACTGGAATGGGTTGCCATTTTCTTCTCCAGAGGATCTTCCTGACAAGGGATCAAATTAAGGTCTCCTGCATTGCAGGCAGATTCTTTAAACCATCTGAGCTAGAGGGAAGTCCGTCTCTGTCAACAATAGCACAAAATCCACACGAAGTATAACAGTCCTTGACATCTCTCTAGCTCTGTGTCTTTTCCAACTACCTACATGCAGGTCCATTTGTCTTGAAGCACAAGAAGTTTGTTCTCCTTTACTGTTTTCTTTCAGAAACATTAGAGCTTTGTTGACCAAAGAATGTGTTGACTTGGTCCATTGCTTTTCATTCCATTTTGTCTCACCCTTTGTTTGTTATATATTCAGGAGGAACTTTTGTTTAGTATCTGAAACATTTTGATGCATTTTAATAGAAATTATCGAGGATTTAACCTCGTTTCCACTTGCAATCATCAAAAATGTTTACCATTAATGCTATGTACCAATGCTGTGCTTCATGTTTTACTGGCATGTCCAACTCTCTGCAACCCCATGGACTGCAGCCCACCAGGTTCCGCTGTCTGTGGCATTTTTCAGGTAAGGATACTGGAGTGGGTTGCCATTTCCAACTTGAGGGGATCTTCCTGACCCAGGGATCAAACCCACATCTCCTGCATTGGTAGGCAGATTCTTTACCACTGAGCCAGAAGCCTATATACCAATCCTAGTTCTTCCTAAAGGAAGTTCTTGGCTAAACCTACAGAGGAAAAGTTTCTGTACTGCTGTGAGACCTTGGAATCCTTTTAGAGATTAGCTATACATTGCTTGTCATAGCTCTGCTACTATTATCTTCAAATATTATTTAACATTTTATTATTCTGAGGTCATATATGTTTATGTCTGCTTTTCCCAAGGAGATTGCTAGGGTTTTAACAACTGGTCAATGAGAATTCCTTTTCTTTGAAACAAGGTAAAAATGTGTGTTCATTTCTCTCTTCTTCCTTCCATATTTGCTCATTTCACAATAATCATTGCTACTCCAAACAGACATTTAAAGTTTAGTGCCTGATTGCAAGTGCTGTTGGTTACTTTGTCTTTATATGTAGGTCTCTGGGTAAGGATAGACTTCCCTGGCATCTCAGTGGTAAAGAATCTGTCTGCCAATGCAGGGGACACAGGTTCAATCCCTGTGTTAAGAAGATCCCCTGGAAGAGGAAATAGCAACCCACTCCAGTATTCTTTAATGGAAAGTCCCACGGACAAAGGAACTTGGAGGCTGCAGTCCATGCGGTCACAAAGAGTCAGACACTCTGAGTGACTGAGCACTGTGTAAAGACACTCCTTACTTTTCTTTCTCCCTGATTCTTCACATGAGAATTTAAAAGAGCTTTCCTCCCCTGTTTTGACCTCTGACCTCTAACCCAGTGAGACTGTAAAGACAAGAGCTACATTTTCCTTCAAGATCTCTGAAGAGAAAAACACTTCATGGAGTTGTTTATGATACCCTCCAGCATCTGTCAATTCTTATAGGCAGGGACTAGGTTGAATACAAAGCAAGGCTGAATCAAGAGTTTCTTGGCAGCCTGGGTCTTTTTAAGACAGGAAGGAGAAAATGCTGGAAAGATAATCTCTTCTCATCTAAGTCTTCTCCTTATACCCTGAGAATATCTTAAGACTAGTGCTAAAAGTCAAAAAATCCCAGAAAGCAAAGATGATAAAAATATCTGTTCTATTAAGTGAATGTGTCATATATCCGAGCACCCTGAGATTATCATCTGTACTTAGCTAATGGGGTTTGTTATTAAAAAGTGTGTTAATAATATAGATAACTCATTTATCCCATTGAATATAAAAATGGGAAATTTAGTACTTTAGGGATGTTTCCAGAACATGGTTTATCCCCCTTACAAAGATAATACAGTAATTTATACTATCAACACGTCGCAAATGGCTATATTAATTCACTATTACACGTTAATATAAACAAAGTAAAAAAGTCATACAGAAAACTAGCCAATCTGATCACAAAACTACAGTCTTGTCTAACTCAATGAAACTAAGCCAAGCCATGTGGGGCCACCCAAGACGGTCGGGTCATGGTGGAGAGGTCTGACAGAATGTGGTCCACTGAGAAGGGAGTGGCAAACCACTTCAGGATTCTTGCCTTGAGAACCCCATGAACAGTATGAAAAGGCAAAATGACAGGATACTGAAAGAGGAACTCCCCAGGTCAGTAGGTGCCCAATATGCTACTGGAGATCAGTGGAGAAATAACTCCAGAAAGAATGAAGGGATGATGTCAAAGCAAAAACAATACCCAGTTGTGGATGGGACTGGTGATAGAAGCAAGGTCTGATGCTGTAAAGAGCAATATTGCATAGGAACCTGGAATGTTAGGTCCATGAATCAAGGCAAATTGGAAGTGGTCAAACAGGAGATGGCAAGAGTGAATGTCGACATTCTAGGAATCAGTGAACTAAAATGGACAGGAATGAGTGAATTTAACTCAGGTGACCATTATATCTACTACTGTGGGCAGGAATCCCTTAGAAGAAATGCAGTAGCCATCATGGTCAACAAAAAAGTCCGAAATGCAGTACTTGGATGCAATCTCAAAAATGACAGAATGATCTCTGTTCATTTCCAAGGCAAACCATTCAATATCACAGTAATCCAACCTATGCCCCAACCAGTAACGCTGAAGAAGCTGAAGTTGAACGGTTCTATGAAGACCTACAAGGCCTTTTAGAACTAACACCCAAAAATGATGTTCTTTTCATTATAGGGGACTGGAATGCAAAAGTAGGAAGTCAAGAAACAACTGGAGTAACAGACAAATTTGGCCTTGGAGTACAGAACGAAGCAGGGCAAAGGCTAATAAAGTTTTGCCAAGAGAATGCACTGGTCAAGGCAAACACCCTCTTCCAATAACACAAGAGAAGACTCTACACATGGACATCACCAGATGGTCAACACCAAAATCAGATTGATTATATTCTTTGCAGCCAAAGATGGAGAAGCTCTATACAGTCAGCAAAAACAAGACCAGGAGCCGACTGTGGCTCAGATCATGAACTCCTTATTGCCAAATTCAGACTTGAACTGGAGAAAGTAGGGAAAACCACTAGACCATTCAGGTATGACCTAAA
This sequence comes from Cervus elaphus, assembly GCF_910594005.1. Lineage (NCBI taxonomy): Eukaryota > Metazoa > Chordata > Mammalia > Artiodactyla > Cervidae > Cervus > Cervus elaphus. The sequence continues at coordinate 42,024,390 of NC_057835.1, read as the reverse complement.
TCAAATCCCTTATGACTATACAGTGGAAGTGAGAAATAGATTTAAGGGACTAGATCTGATAGAGAGCCTGATGAACCATGGACGGAGGTTTGTGATTTTGTACAGGAGACAGGGATCCAGGCCATCCCCATGGAAAAGAAATGCAAAAAGGCAAAATGGCTGTCTGAGGAAGCCTTACAAATAGCTGTGAAAAGAAGAGAAGTGAAAAGCAAAGGAGAAAAGGAAAGACATACCCATTTGAATGCAGAGTTCCAAAGAATAGCCAGGAGAGATAAGAAAGCCTTCCTCAGCAATCAATGCAAAGAAATAGAGGAAAACAACAGAATGGGAAACACCAGAGATCTCTTCAAGAACATTAAAGATATCAAGGGAATATTTCATGCAAGGATGGGATTGATAAAGGACAGAAATGGTATGGACCTAACAGAAGCAGAAGATATTAAGAAGAGGTGGCAAGAGGTGTACAGAACTGTACAAAAAAGATCTTCATGACCCAGATAAACACGATAGTGTGATCACTCTCCAAGAGCCAGACATCCTGGAATGTGAAGCCAAGTGGGCCTTAGAAAGCATCATTACGAACAAAGCTAGTGGATGTGATGGTATTCCAATTGAGCTATTTCACATCCTGAAAGATGATGATGTGAATGTGTTGCACTCAATATGCCAGCAAATTTGGAAAACTCAGCAGTGGCCACAGGACTGGAAAAGGTCCGTTTTCATTCCAGTCCCTAAGAAAGACAATTCCAAAGAATGCTCAAACTACCGCACAATTGCACGCATCTCACACACTAGTAAAGTAATGCTCAAAATTCTCCAAGCCAGGCTTCAGCAATATGTGAACGGTGAAGTTCCAGATGTTCAAGCTGGTTTTAGAAAAGGCAGAGGAACCAGAGATCAAATTGCCAATATCCTCTGGATTATTGAAAAAGCAAGAGAGTTCCAGAAAAACATCTATTTCTGCTTTATTGACTATGCCAAAGCCTTCGACTGTGTGGATCACAGTAAACTGTGGAAAGTTTTGAAGGAGAGGTGAATACCAGACCACCTGATCTGCCTCTTGAGAAACCTGTGTGCAGGTCAGGAAGCAACAGTTAGAACTGGACATGGAACAACAGACTGGTTCCAAATAGGAAAAGGAGTACGTCAAGGCTGTATATTGTCACCCTGCTTACTTAACTTATATGCAGAGTACATCATGAGAGACGCTGGGCTGGAAGAAACACAAGCTGGAATCAGGATTGTCAGGAGAAATATCAATAATCTCAGCTATGCAGATGACACCACCCTTATGGCAGAAAGTGAAGAGGAACTGAAAAGTCTCTTGAGGAAAGTGAAAGAGGAGAGTGAAAAAGTTGGCTTAAAGCTCAACATTCAGAAAACTAAGATCATGGCATCTGGTCCCATCTCTTCATGGGAAATAGATGGCAAAACAGTGGAAACAGTGTCAGACTTTATTTTTTGGGCTCCAAAATCACTGCAGATGGTGATTGCAGCCATGAAATTAAAAGACACTTACTCCTTGGAAGGAAAGTTATGACCAACCTAGATAGCATATTCAAAAGCAGAGACATTGCTTTGCCAACAAAGGTCCGTCTGGTCAAGGCTATGGTTTTACCAGTGGTCATGTATGGATGTGAGGGTTGGACTGTGAAGAAAGCTGAGTGCTGAAAAATTGATGCTTTTGAGCTATGGTGTTGGAGAAGACTCTTGAGAGTCCCTTGGACTTCAAGGAGATCCAACCAGTCCATCCTAAAGGAGATCAGTCCTGGGTGTTCCACTGGAAGGTCTGATGTTGAAGCTGAAACTCCAGTACTTTGGCCACCTCAAGCAAAGAGTTGAATTATTGGAAAAGACCCTGATGCTGGGAAAGATTTAGGGCATGAGAAGAAGGGGACAACAGAGGATGAGATGATTGGATGGCATCACCGACTCGATGGGCATGGGTTTGAGTAAACTCCGGGAGTTGCTGATGGACAGGGAGGCCTGGCATGCTGCGATTCATGGGGTCGCACAGAGTCAGACAGGACTGAGGGACTGAACTGAACTGATTGAAGTACCGTATAAAAATGTATAAAGTAGTATCATATTCCTATTAATGACTTTTACCACAATTAAATAAAAACTAAACTCTTTCCACTGTTAAATAAAATAAAATATATTACCAGTTCAAAGTCTTTATAGTAAGTTGAATAGAAACATTTAAGGATCGAATATAATTAAATAAATTAATATAATTAATTGACTTTGACCATCACCATAGCAAACACTGTTTAGTACATCCGAATTCCGGCTAACCATTTAAATATTTCCTAATGTCATGTTCACAAAAACTCTATGGGATGATGGCTATCATCAATATCATTTTACATGTGAAGAAACTGAGGCTTGGAAATGGTAAGTAGTTTAACCAAGGCCATACATGTCAAAATTAGGGGTTGGGCAAGGTCTGTACTCCTGAGCCCACATGCTTACCCACTATATTGCAGTCATAGGATAGATTTTTATATAGACAAGAGTATTGTAAGTATTTGTATTTTACATAGAATCCAACAAAATTATTCCCTAATATTTGAATTGAACTTTTAATATTTTATAACCATTTACAATAAAAAGCATGTTGCAGTTTATATTGTTTACAAAGATAATTAAAAATAAAGCTCTGAATTAAAACTTACAAGTCTAAGTGCTTGAACAACTAATTAAAAGAAAAAGACTCCAAGTGTCCATATAAAAAATAACTAAAATGTTAATCGAATAGGGAATATTGGGGATATTTTTTGGAAGGAGCCAGTTTCACCTCTTATTTATTTATTTTTTATGTTTGCAGAATAGAACCATTATATAAATAATATTTATATCATCAGATTAATTGCTATCATTAAATGTGTCATCTTCAACCACATTTTTCTAACTATATTTAGTTGAATTGCCATAGTAGGAAACAACTTGTAGCAGTTAATATATGATGGTCCATTTTGCATATTTTTCTCATACCATAATGAAAATGAAATTGAGAAATCTGCTATATTCACTGTTGTACTTTTAAATGATACAGCAGTAACCTCAATATATAGATCCCTTCCTAGAACTGTAGTTTTGGATACAGAGAACAGTGAGAAGGAAACACTTTATGGCTAACATGAAAAAAAATTATTTTAAGAGATTTAAGTTTCTGGTAGTTTTCATGATCATTGCTACATGTTTAATCCCAGAAATGTTCAATTCTTATTTAAATAGCACTTCCTATCTATCACTAGTGCTTTCCTTCCTGGGTCATTGAAAACATAATAATTCATTTTGTCATTTGAAGGTGTGCTGACCTACTTTTCCTAGTTAATTTCAAGAGAAGGATCAGATGTTCCATTGCTTTTCGTAATTGATTTGACGATAGATCTTTACTAGAGCTCCACAACATGATCTGAGGGCATTCCAGGCAGCAAAGGCTCAAGGTCATTATTGAAATGAAAATTCCACAAATCAATTATTTCTCTTAACAGCATTGTCTGTTGCTGTTGATTGTTGACTGTTCTAAGTCAGTCAGGATGGAATTGGATAATTTTGAATTTCAAATATGGAAAATACTATTTAAAAAAATCAGAACTGAATACCTCTATAGTTCATACATAATACATGCTATTTTAGCCCATATTTCATATTCTGTTGATTTCCTTATCCACTTTCAAAGAAAATAGACAAATGCTAGGAATATTATTTATTGTATTTTACAATAATAGTTACCCTTTTCATTTCATTTTAAAGAGTTCTAATATAGTGGTCCTGATATTTTGAACATATCTCCATGTATGACTTCATTTCACTCCATAACCTTAATAACAATGATAGGGAAACTAGTGAAATAATCAGATATTTTATCAGCCACACACAAAATCAGTCTACCTATTTTTAAAAACTGTAGGAAGTTACTAGTGATGATAAACTGAAGTGCTATTTATCTTGGTTTAGTAAAAGGACTGACATGTAGAGAAATTAGCAAATTATTTATTCTGGAAATGATAGAACTAGAGAGGATTCCAGAGATAAATTGGTTTTGATTTTCAAACAGATAATCCAGAGCATATAGAGAAGACAGATACACTCAATAAAATAAATTTAGCTTGCTTTTTATAGTTCATCTCTACAGTATTGACCCTGCCATGGCTGATCTTTCTTATGTTCATCCAAAACTTCTTTTGTAGTAAATTAAAAGAAACAACAAAAAAAAAAAAACCCTGTAGAATAATGGCATACTTTTGATAGATCCTCTTTATTTGCTGAAGATAAGCCAATTTTTTATCCTATCTTATTTCCCTTAATTCCCTTCCCTTATCTAAATGATATACATTTTCCATTTCTTAAATATTACATTTATGTTTCTGCTTGGAATCCTTCCTAACTTTCAGACTTCTTCTGAAAGATGAACATCTAACCATCATTGCTCTTTTTTTATTTGTGGCTACTGTTTTCTATTTATGATCTTCTTGACAAAAATGTTACAAAAGTTTATGGAACTATTGTTTTTAGTATTACATGTCTTTCACAAAAAAAAATGACAATCTGTCATCAAGTATTTAATAGCATTTTTAATCTTCAGTTTTTCATTATAATTTTCATCATTTCATAATTATGCTTTACTGTGGGCAGACTATTAATCTGTTTTATACTTTATGAAATGAATGCTAAGTGAAGTTTAACCATATCAAAGCTAATGATACATACCTGACTATAATTATAGTTTTTGGAATTTTTCCTTAATAGGTTTTTCTTTCATCATTTTATTTATTTATTTATTTGTTTGTTTATTTATTTTTAGCTGTGTTGGGTCTTCATTGCTGTGTGGGCTTTCCTCTAGTTGCAGAAAGTAAGGGCTACTGTCTATTTGCAGTGCGCGAACTTCTATTGTGGTGACTTCTCTTGTTGCAAAAGCCCAGGCACTTGGTCGCAGGCCTCAGTAGTTGTGGCTCATGTGCTCAGTAGTTGTGACTCGAGGGCTCTAGGGCACAGGCTCAATAGTTTTGGTGCATGGGCTTAGTTGTTCCGTGGCATTTGGGATCTTCCCAGATAAAAGATCGAACCCCTGTCTCTCACACTGGCAGGGGGTTCATCACCATCGAGCCACGAGGGAAGCCCTAAGTTTTGTTAAATTGATCATATATCGTCATATGAAAGTTAAAGTATAATTGAGAAGATGACCCTCTCTGGCACTGGAATATTTCAAGTTTATATGTGCTCTGAGTCCTTAATTCTCAGAATCAGAAATGTCGATATTTAGTGTAAACTTAAACATCCATGTTGCTAGTACCAGTAATAGTTAGCCTCCACTGTTTACTTCTGTAAATTTTTATACTAGTATCTTTTTGCTTTATTTCACTATATATCTGTAACCATAGAATCCAGGGTTTTCTTGCCCTTTCTTTAAATAAGTATGCATATATACACAGAACTTATATGAACAAATATAAGTATAAACACATATACTCTTAAACAAGAATATATAAGTATGCACATATACATTTATATGTGTATCTATGTAAAGACACAGAGCTCTGTCTGAGGTTTCCATTGGGAGAAGAGACGAAAATGTTAGTCTTAGCTAAGGCTTTAAGTGTTTTTGGTAGAGCTTAATTTGTTACTGTCTTAATAAAACCCAATACTTTACAAACATTAGTAGTTCATTTTTTCCCACAATCACTCTACAAGATAGTGTTATCCATACTTTGGAGATCAGAAAACTGAGGTTCGCAGACAAAAAGCAAAATCATTTCCGATATCAAGACCACTAGTACAGAAACTCAATTGATTCCAAAGATAACTGACCCTAAGACAAATGGTCTTAACTAGTAGCTACTTTGTTGGCTATTCATATGTCCATATATACTTTATTTTTCCAGAATGAAACACACGGATCATTTGTGTGTGAAAAGACTACACTAATTTGCAATTATAAAACTCCAAGACTTTTCATCTGTAATAATGGTTTTACAAACAACTGTATTTTCCAGTTTCTAGACAGTTCCTTAAGGATAAGAACTAGTTATTTTAATATATAAAAGTCAAGGTCAAAATACATTAGTGACTGGAATAGGTTTTATTGCACTAATGAGATTAGATAATATTTTCAATGGCACTGTCTTTCTTATGAACAAGTATTTCTCAAGATTTTAGTACCACACAGGATAGATTTTTCATAAAACCTTGATCTTTGGCTGATATACTTTTAATAGCTTATTTCAAATCATCTCTTTTCTCTATATTTTATTTTTCCTACATCCCTAGCCTCACTTCAAGACCTTTCTCATTTTGATCCTTTATTTCTGAAATCGTTGATTCTAATACATTTGCACCCCAAGCCACTTTCAATGCCTCTACTAGAGGGTGTTAGAAGTGATTTTGACAATGTTCCTTTACCCTTTTCTTCATTTCATACTTCAGGTTGAAAATGCCCTCCTTGTCCAGTCAAACAAATAACTGATGGCACCAATCAATGATTGCCACACAGTGCTTCTCCTCGTATCACAAGAAACGTTGGAGAGGCCCTACTTTCCATACTTCAAATAATTTTTTTTCCCCATGCAACACTCACCTCCATACTCTTCTTTAATTGTAAGACTTCATGTTTGACATACTCTTTTTCCTGATGCTAAAAGCAAATCTTGTAATTCTACTTTTCAACTACAGTGCAGTAGTTAGACATTTTCCCTTTGATTACTATCGATATTATATGAATGATATAAGCATCTATATAATGCATATTCAGTTCTGTTCAGTTCAGTCACTCAGCCATGTCTGACTGTTTCCAACACCATGGACTACAGCACGCCAGGCCTCCAAGTCCATCACCAACTCCCAGAGTTTACTCAAATTCATGTCCATTGAGTTGGTGATGTCATCCAACCATCTCATCCTCTGACGTCCCCTTCTGCTACCACCTTCAATCTTTCCCAGCATCAGGGTCATTTTAAATGAGTCAGTTATTTGCAACAGGTGGCCAACGTATTAGAGTTTCAGCATCAGCATCAGTCATTTCAATGAACATTCAGGACTGATTTCCACTAGGGTGGACTGGTTGGATCTTCTTGCTGTCCAAGGGACTCTCAAGAGTCTTCTTCAACACCACAGTTCAAAAGCATCAATTCTTCAGCACTCAGCTTTCTTTATAGTCCAGCTCTCAATCCATACATGACTACAGGAAAAACCAAAGCTGTGACTAGATGGACCTTTGTCAGCAAAGTATTATCTCTGCCTTTTAATACGCTGTCTAGTTTGGTCATAACTTTTCTTCCAAGGAGTAAGCATCTTTTAATTTCATGGCTGCAGTCACCATCTGCACTGATTTTGGAGGCCAAAACATAAAGTCTTTTGCAGATTCCATTGTTCCCCCATCTATTTGCCATGAAGTGATTGGACCAGATGTCATGATATTAATTTTCTGAATACTGAATGTTAAGTCAACTCTTTCCCTCTCCTCTTTCACCTTCATCAAGAGGCTTTTTAGTTCTTCTTCACTTTCTGCCATAAGTGTGGTGTCATCTGCATATCTGAGGTTATTGATATTTCTCCTGGCAATCTTGATTCCAGCTTGTGCTTCATCCAGTCCTGCATTTCTCATGATGTACTCTGCATATAAGTTAAGTAAGCAGGGTGACAATATACAGCCTTGACATATTCCTTTCCTGATTTGGAACCAGTCTGTTGTTCCATGTCCAGTTCTAACTGTTGTTTCTTGACTTGCATACAGGTTTCTCAGGAGGCAGGTCATGTGGTCTGGTATACCCATCTCTTTAAGAATTTTCCACAGTTTACTGTGATCCACACAGTCAAAGGCTTCGGCATAGTCAATAAACCAGAAGTAGATGTTTTTCAGGAACTCTCTTGCTTTTTCTGGTATTTCTACCTATAACAAGTTGTTTTAAAAGTCATCATTAGTGTCCATTCCACCTCGCCATATGGACAGAGTTTAGAAGATCTAGTAGGAGAAGTCATTCTGAAGAAGCATGGAAGTGGCCCCCATCTCTTCTGCCTGCTTTCTGTTGGTTAGAAATCAGTCACACTGACGACTAATGACTAGAGAGGCTGGAAAACCTAGTTTATTTGTGTAGTTAAATTTCTTCTCCAGGAAGAGAGAGACAGAATTGGTAAAGAGCTAGCCTGTCTCTGCCAGAGAAAGTCTAGTGACAACGTGCTCTGGATAGAACCTATAACTCTTCAACTGCTGGATAGAAAATTTTTCAGAATAAGAAAACAAGAGAAGTTCCTGGAAGTTCTGGGCAAGTCTTTAGAAGTTTATTGAGAAGATAGGAAATACAAATGATGTAAACCACAGTGGAACATCCTATTGCAACTTCATATTGTAGCTTGATACATGCTATCCAAGTGACCTACGGGAACTCTCAGGAGAGTATACTTAGAAAAATATTGTTCTTCACATTCTATTTTGCCTCTGACATTAATGCCAGTTGTTGATAATTTTTTTCTTTCTGCTAAGAAAGTAAAAATATTTTCAATCCTACATAAAGGTTTCCATAAATATATAATATATTTATATTGTAAAAATACTGTATTTAAAACATTGCCTCTAAACGTAAGTAAGGAGAGGAAAATATTTTGCAACAGCAAATACAGAGTGGATGTTTTCAGTTTTAATTGTGATTAAAAAGGGGACACATATTCCAGGCGCCAAATGTGTAGTGATACACTGGCTTGGGCTAGGGTAACTCATTGACATGAGAGGAGGAGAAAGTGAAAAAGGGTGGAAATTAGCATACAAAGAAGTTCTCCTATGTAACAAATGCTTTACAGTGGACATTTTATAACCAGAGAAACTGAGGTTCAAAAAATTAGTGCAAGGACACAGACCTGAAAAGTAGTTCACTCTGAATTTGAAATGGTCTGATTCCAAAGCGCTTATTTTTTCTATTTAACAGAATGTGGAGGCATTAGTATTTTACTTACCATCCTGTATTTTAGTAAGACATTTTTATTCTTGGTATTATAACCTATGTATTTTGTTGGCATGCTCTTTATCCCCTTCTGGTAACATACATTTTGCATCCCCAAATGCCTAGCAGAGTATTATGTAGAGATTATGACTGCAAATTCTTTTTCTAAAAGACTAATTACATAATCTGTCATGGAAGAAGATAAAAGAACTAAATTGCCATTCATATGATTTCCTATTAGAGATACATCACTCTGCTCCTAACCCATAATAACCTCTATTTGGAGTTCCTCATTCACTTTGTTGTATGTACAGGTCAAACTGGACAAGCTACACATAATAAATGCATAAATCAGAGCATAAGAACTTATCAGACTAAATCTTAGAAGTGTATTCTCTTCAATACAGCCAATTATGTCTAGTTTTTAAACATCAGACAGCATTTGGACCTTTGTTAGCTCTTATAATAACACAATTCCAGCCATTTTAACATTTTAAAATATGCTGTAATGGCATTTTTCCAACTTAAATGTATTGTTTTAAAATAGGAGCTATTTCCTTCCGTTATCAATATGTATTTAAACTGTTGAACACAAACTAAAATATGGCATTTGTAATTTTAAATGAAACTATATTTGCATAATTACTTGGTTGGCCATACAGATTCTGGAATACAAGTCATTCCAAACTACATAAATATTCATGATCTGTTTATTCTATTTAAAATGTAATCTGAATGCATGTTGCTAATCTTTGTATTGAGAGTTCTTTAAAAATATAAGTGTCTGTTTTGATATATGTATTTGAAGTTCAAAAAAACAAGAAAGTCATATCCTAAAATGGGTAGTTGTTCTGTGTGTTGGGGTTTTTTGTGTATTTTGAAGAGTAAACTTTAATGGCAGGCTTGACAATATTATTACATCTCATGACATAGTCTGTATTGAAATCATTTCCAAGCTTCTATTATTCTAACTTTAATGGAGCTATCTAAAAGAGTAAGAGTTTAGGAAATGCAAAAGTAAATTATCATATGAATGAGTATGTTAATATAATTAAAATCAAGCTCCAAGATACAAAGTAATAAATATTCTTCAGTTGGAAGCTGTATTAGAAGTCATCTGGTCACACAATTTGTCCGGTGCGTCACACCTACCAACATCGGGCAGTAATCCCAGGTCCCAGCTCCAGGGATGTTGTGAGAAACAGTAAACCCATACTTAAGCAATTTTTAATTAACTGGAAAACCACTGGTTTCTGAGGTTTTTTTTTTTTTTTCCTTTTATGCTCTGGGTTTCAGAACACTACTCCTTCAATTGAATCAACAACTTTCCTATTGAAATTATCATTTATAAGTTAGAAATATTTGGTCTTGAGCTACACCACACATATTGAAGATTTGTTTTGCATAATAAAGCCTCCAATGTGATGCATTTATATATTTTTCATCAGGTCTTTGAAAAAAAACCTATTTTCATATGAAAGTAGACAAGATAGGAGGCTCAGATGATAAACAACAGACTGATTCAAAATTAGGAAGGGAGTACATCAAGGCCGTGTACTGTCAGCCTGCTTGTTTAATGTCTATGTGGAGTACATCATGAGAAATGTCAGACTGGATGAAGCACAAGCTGGAATCAAGATTGCCAGGGGAAATATCAGCAACCTTGGATATGCAAATGATACGACTTTAATGGCAGAAAGCGAAGAAGAACTAAAGAGCCTCTTGATAAGGGAGAAAGAGGAGAGTGAAAAACCTGGCTTAAAACTCGACACAGAAAAAACTAAGATCATGGCTTTCAGTCCCATCACTTCACTGTAAATAGAAGGGGGAAAGTGGAAATGGTGACAGATTTTATTTTCTTGGGCTCCAAAATCACTGTGGACAGTGACTACAGCCAGTTAAAAGATGCTTGCTCCTTGGAAGAAAAACTATGACAAACCTACACAGCATATTAAAAAGCAGAGAGATTGCTTTGCCAACAAAGGTCCATCTAGTCAAGGCTATGGTTTTTCCAGTAGTCACATACGGATGTGAGAGTTGGACCATAAAGAATGCTGAGTGCCAAAGAACTGCTGTTTCAAATTGTGTTGCTGGAGAAGACTTTGAGAATCCCTTGGACTACAAGGATATCAAACCATTCAATACTAAAGGAAATCAAGCCTGAAAATTCACTGGAAGAACTGATGTTGAAGCTGAAGCTCCAATACTTTGGCCACCTGATGCAATGACTTGACTCACTGGAAAAGACCCTGATGCTGGCAAAGACTGAAGGCAAGAGGAAAAGAGGGATGCAAAGGATGTGATGGTTAGACAGCATCACTGAGTCAATGGACATGAATTTGAGCAAACTCTGGGAGATAGTGAAGGACAGGAAAGCCTGGCATACTGAAGTCCACGGGGTCGCATAGAGTTGGACATGACGGAGTGATTGAACTACAACAATTTTCATATGAATATGGTTTCAAATTTCCATCATTATGTAAACTCCTTTTGAGGAAAATAATTTCATCAATGGCCACACATTAGCAGTAGTTCTCAGAACACTCTATTTCAATTAAGCATCTTAAAAACAAGGAAGAATTATTAATTTCCCTTTTTTTAGATAAGGCACTGCAGTTATGGCTGCTTAGGTTCATTCAATTTTCTGTCAACTGTTTTATACAAATACTGGAGCTTCTAGTCAAATAAATTTCACCAATTTTTTTTCTGGTTTTGGTCAGCTATGAACCTCTGATCATCTTGGCAAGGCATTTTTACATATGTTATGAACAGCTATGTATAAGCTGTTCTAGGCAGTCCTCAACTGAAATAGGATCTGCTTCATGTGATCACTCATCCTCTGGTAGTTTATCTCAGACTTGCTCTCACCATAGGAACAAAGATCAAAGAAGAAAACAGGATACTTCACAAAAGAACAAGTGCTATTTAGGTGAAAAAAAATTAAAATAAGGGCAGACATTTATTTATTGGCTTGATAGTATTCTTCTTTATTCAATGGTTACCTTGCTTCAGGATTGCTACGCACACACCTGCGTTAGAGGGAAGAGCTATTTAATAAAAGTCCAGGGAGTGGTCTCATGCTTCTATTTTGTTTCTGTTCATTTACTCTTCTCAGGACAAATTGATAGGCTTTCTAGCTTTCCTGTGGTGGATCAGCAGTAAACAATCTGCCTGCAGTGGAGGAGCTACAGGAGAGGTGGTTTCAATCCCTGGGTTGGGAAGATCTCCTGGAGGAAGTCATGGCAACCGACTCCAGTATCCTTGACTGGAGAATCAGCTGAACAGAGGAGCCTGGCGGGCTATAGTCCATATGGTCACAAAGAGTCAGACATGACTGCAGCAATTTAGCACACACACAGTAGCTTGCCTGTATAGGATCTCATCAGCACTATGGATTGTTTATATGGTCCTTTGCTAAGATAATAGTGGGGATTCAGAAATAGTGGAAGCTTAGAGAAGTAGATCTACACTAGTTTTACGAAAAGTAAGTTTTTTCTTAAAGAGTTGCTCACAATCTCTGGTGAGCCAAAATGTACTGGTGAAATTTGAAGATACAACCAGATTATCCTAGCTTTTTATTTACCACCAGGACTTCTGGAATGTCTCAAAGTGGAAGAGGAACAACCTGTGACTATGTCCATTTTCAGTTTTAATTTATGTTATAAGCATCCTCTTAACCCTTATAAGAATCTGGAAAATTCCAACACAAGTCATCATCTGGGAAAGATTAAAGTTCCCTGAATTTGAATGCCTCTTTTTTATAATCAAATGCCTGACACTTGGCAGAGTTTATGGAGACTGGGAAAACTTGAAAATCACTACTTTGAAGCACATGTTCAGGTCTTAAAAAGGCTACATTCAGATGTGACTTGTGTTCTTTACATTACATTATACTGCCCTATTCTTCTGCCTCATACTTAAAATCTTGTAAGTTTTGTCTATAATGAAAAATGGGCTTTCTTTATAGATTCAGATTAATGCTTCATTAAAAAAAAACATAAGGCAATCCAAAATATCAACTATGTAGTGTAAGTCAATTCCAAGTTCTTGTAAAGTCTATTGTTATATTGAAATCCATTTCCCCATACTTAAAAACTGTTCTAGGGGTCAGTGGTAGCAACCAGCCAGAAACTAACCTCTCCTTTGTCTTTTAAATCCATGAATATTCTACATTTCTTACTCCAGTTGTGTTCTAAGTCAGCTTCTCTTTACTACTAAAATATTGCCCACATAGAATGATATCTTAGTTCTGTTTAAATTCTCATGAGTTTTTTTTTTTTTTTCCCTTGAACTGACTCTGTAAAATGTTCACACAGAGCAGACATGCCTACTGTTCCAAGGGATCATTCAAAAAGCCAGCAGACTGTAAACTGAATGGACTCTTATCTTAGAAGGATGAAGGACAGAGCAGGCCTGCTGGGATTTGAAGAGTTGGTTCCAGGGAGTCTAGATATTTCAAACCAGACGCTTACACAACCCATTTCTCTCTGGCCTTATGACTGAATGCACTAATTCATTTACCATTCAAAGTGCCCTTCTATAATTTATGCCACATACTGACATGTATTTAACTCTCTAAAATGCCTTGAATAAAATTTGTTTGAAAGATATTATACACAATAAACTATAATGCATTTTAAGAGGCACCTTGGAATAAAAATAAATATAAATTGAAGAAAAATGCTTATTAATAAGCATTTATATGGCACTTCATGTTTACAGATGGTTTTACAGTCATTCTTTATTAGTTTAATGTGCCAAGTCTCTTTGGGATCAAAGTGCTACTTAAGTACATCTCCGGACTTTATTTCCCTGGAGTCTAGACTTGTAGGGTTAAGCATTGTAAAGACAGTCTTTCTGGAAAAGTTGTATCCTAAAGCTATTAAAGAAATTTTAATGTGATGAATAAGAGTACATCCAAGACACAGTTTTCACTGAAATGCCTGGTTTTGAGGAAATCAGAAGAATAAATATACATGACCTGTAATAACTTTATGCAACTTAAGTTAACATAAGGGCTGTGTAGCCCACCTGACTTCTTGCCCGTATTTGTAGAACTAGATCTTATGGAACAGCATCCATGGGCTCTATAAAGTGTTTCCTGTGTTCGAGTATGAAAGCACACCTAAAGAGCTGTGTCTTTCTTATTTCCATGTCAGGGATCCTCCTGGAAATTGCCACTGTTACAGAAGTGATGCAGATTCCAGACTGATGGCCTACATCTTCTGGTCTTATGGTTCAACTAATGTGTCACTCCTTCTTCTGATGATTGTCAATTGCCAGTAACCATAAACTTACTTCTGTTTATGGCTTCAGGAATCTTTATTAAATAGAACCTGAGGGCGTATGGTAACAGGAGTGCAAGGTAAATGATAATGTCTAAATCAGATACGTATATGTTAAGATTTCAATATTTACATGTCATCTATATTCTGATAGGGCTTCTCTGGTGGCTAAGGCAGTAAAAAATCTGCCTGCAATGCAGGAGACTTGGGTTTGATTTCTGGCTTGGGAAGATACCCTGGAGAAGGATGTGGCAACCCACTCTAGTATTCTTGCCTGGAGAGAGGAGCCTGGCAAGATACAGCCCATGGTGTCTCAAAGAGTTGAACATGATTGAAGAGACTTAGCATGCATGCGTGCACACATACAGAGTATTACCACTACTGAAAGAAATGGAAAGACAGTGTGTTTTTTAACTAAGGAATGAGTTAGTTTTGTCCTTGCAACCCTGATACAAATGCCCCCGTACTATAGATGAACAACATGAGACCAAGGAAGTTAAGTTGCATCTTTAGAAGTAGGACTTAGCTTTGTCTGATTCAAAATCTGTGATCTTTTTGCAATGGCTTTGGCCTCGGAGTACGGAATGAAGCAGGGCAAAGGCTAATAGAGTTTTGCCAAAAGAACGCACTGGTCAAGGCAAACACCCTCTTCCAACAACACAAGAGAAGACTCTACACATGGACATCACCAGATGGTCAACACCAAAATCAGATTGATTATATTCTTTGCAGCCAAAGATGGAGAAGCTCTATACAGTCAGCAAAAACAAGACCAGGAGCCGACTGTGGCTCAGATCATGAACTCCTTATTGCCAAATTCAGACTTAAACTGGAGAAAGTAGGGAAAACCACTAGACCATTCAGGTATGACCTAAATCAAATCTCTTATGACTATACAGTGGAAGTGAGAAATAGATTTAAGGGACTAGATCTGATAGACAGAGAGCCCTATGAACTATGGACAGAGGTTTGTGATTTTGTACAGGAGACAGGGATCCAGGCCATCCCCATGGAAAAGAAATGCAAAAAGGCAAAATGGCTGTCTGAGGAAGCCTTACAAATAGCTGTGAAAAGAAGAGAAGTGAAAAGCAAAGGAGAAAAGGAAAGACATACCCATTTGAATGCAGAGTTCCAAAGAATAGCCAGGAGAGATAAGAAAGCCTTCCTCAGCAATCAATGCAAAGAAATAGAGGAAAACAACAGAATGGGAAACACCAGAGATCTCTTCAAGAACATTAAAAATACCAAGGGAATATTTCATGCAAGGATGGGATTGATAAAGGACAGAAACGGTATGGACCTAACAGAAGCAGAAGATATTAAGAAGAGGTGGCAAAAACACACAGAAGAACTGTACAAAAAAGATCTTCATGACCCAGATAATCACAACAGTGTGATCACTCTCCAAGAGCCAGACATCCTGGAATGTGAAGCCAAGTGGGCCTTAGAAAGCATCATTACGAACAAAGCTAGTGGATGTGATGGTATTCCAGTTGAGCTATTTCACATCCTGAAAGATGATGCTGTGAAAGTGCTGCACTCAATATGCCAGCAAATTTGGAAAACTCAGCAGTGGCCACAGGACTGGAAAAGGTCCGTTTTCATTCCAGTCCCTAAGAAAGACAATTCCAAAGAATGCTCAAACTACCGCACAATTGCACGCATCTCACACACTAGTAAAGTAATGCTCAAAATTCTCCAAGCCAGGCTTCAGCAATATGTGAACGGTGAAGTTCCAGATGTTCAAGCTGGTTTTAGAAAAGGCAGAGGAACCAGAGATCAAATTGCCAATATCCTCTGGATTATTGAAAAAGCAAGAGAGTTCCAGAAAAACATCTATTTCTGCTTTATTGACTATGCCAAAGCCTTCGACTGTGTGGATCACAGTAAACTGTGGAAAGTTTTGAAGGAGAGGTGAATACCAGACCACCTGACCTGCCTCTTGAGAAACCTGTGTGCAGGTCAGGAAGCAACAGTTAGAACTGGACATGGAACAACAGACTGGTTCCAAATAGGAAAAGGAGTACGTCAAGGCTGTATATTGTCACCCTGCTTACTTAACTTATATGCAGAGTACATCATGAGAGACGCTGGGCTGGAAGAAACACAAGCTGGAATCAGGATTGTCAGGAGAAATATCAATAATCTCAGCTATGCAGATGACACCACCCTTATGGCAGAAAGCGAAGAGGAACTGAAAAGCCTCTTGATGAAAGTGAAAGAGGAGAGTGAAAAAGTTGGCTTAAAGCTCAACATTCAGAAAACTAAGATCATGGCATCTGGTCCGATCTCTTCATGGGAAATAGATGGCAAAACAGTGGAAACAGTGTCAGACTTTATTTTTTGGGCTCCAAAATCACTGCAGATGGTGATTGCAGCCATGAAATTAAAAGACACTTACTCCTTGGAAGGAAAGTTATGACCAACCTAGATAGCATATTAAAAAGCAGAGACATTACTTTGCCAACAAAGGTCCATCTAGTCAAGGCTATGGTTTTACCAGTGGTCATGTATGGATGTGAGGGTTGGACTGTGAAGAAAGCTGAGGGCCAAAAAATTGATGCCTTTGTTTTGCTTTGTTTTTTATTTTTCCATTTATTTTTATTAGTTGGAGGCTAATTACTTTACAATATTGTAGTGGTTTTTGCCATACATTGACATGAATCAGCCATGGATTTACATGTGTTCCCCATCCCAATCCCCCCTCTCACCTCCCTCTCCATCCCATCCCTCTGGGTCTTCCCAGTGCACCAGCCCTGAACACTTGTCTCATGCATCCAACCTGGGCTGGTGTTGAACTATGGTGTTGGAGAAGACTCTTCAGAGTCCCTCGGACTGCAAGGAGATACAATCAGTCCATCCTAAAGGAGATCAGTCCTGGGTGTTCATTGGAAGGACTGATGCTGAAGCTGAAACTCCAATACTTTGGCCACTTCATGTGAATAGTTGACTCATTGGAAAATACCCTGACACTGGGACGGATTGAGTGCAGGAGGATAAGTGAACGAAAGAGGACGAGAAGGCTGGATGGCATCACCGACTCGATGGGCATGAGTTTGAGTAAACTCCGGGAGTTTGTGATGGACAGGGAGGCCTGGCGTGCTGTGATTCATGGGGTCGAAAAGAGTCGGACACAACTGAGTGACTAAACTGAACTGAACTGAACTGATGCCCTATTCAATTTTGAATTTTTCTCAGGCTGCAAGTTCTTCTCAATGCAATACTTTTCAAAGAGACTACTCCAAAAGATTAATATGAATATTGTGTATGGAGAGAGAGATAGAAGTAATTCCAGGGACTTCAAAACAAAAATGCTGATTCCTTTAATCTCAGGAGAAATCCATAAACATATGATTTAGTGAGAAAGTTTTTAAATTAAGTTTAATTTAATTTAAATCTAAAATTTAAAAGGAGAACCTAACGCAAGTGGTCAGGTAATTTTCAGAAATCTTGAGACAGTTTTATTTTTCCATTTGTTTTAATAGTAATTGGTAGGTGTTGCTATAGCTGTGTAATAGATTATTCAAAAGCATAGTGTCTTAAAAACTTATTGCCTGTCATGATATATGTTAGAGGCAGTTCAAGAGAGGGTCAGCTGGGTGATTTTAACCTGGGGATGCCCATGTGGTGGCAATCCAGGGGTGACTGTGGCTGAGGTCCTCTCAAAGGTGTCTTTCCTCACATGACTTATGCTTCATTTGAGAAGACACACATAAATGGAGATTTTCCTGTACCTCTCTCTCTCTTTGTTGTTTCTTCAGATGATCTCTCTAGGATGGCCTCTACTGGGTGGCCAGACTTAAGTGGCTTCAAGTTTCCAAAGGTTTGTGTGTGAAGAAGACACGCCAAGAGCTGAATCTTTTTTATGAATAACCCCAGAAAGTTTCATGGTTATCTCTTCTATTCACTGAAGCGGTCATAAGCCCCTAGCCAGATTCCAGTGAGGGGAACATAGACCTCACCACTCAAACATCATTTGTCAAACCCAGTTACTATGACACATTAGAGATAATAAAGTTATTGAATTATTTTATCTAAGATGGTATATTTTGAGATACAAATAAGTTGAGATGAATGAATGAATGGTAACTTTTTATTAGTTTACTAAAGCTAAGTAAGCTGTGAAGGCAAGGGTCCAAACTTTCTGAAATTATGCTTCATGAAACATAAACATGACCTATAGTGCTTCTCTGTGCACTGCTTTTGATGACAGACCACCTGAATCCATGGAAGAACCACTATGACAAATTTTATGCTCTTCATCAGTTAAGTGTAAATATACTGAAGGCCTGCTTTCAAAGCTTAGCACAAACATATCAGTTAAAGCTTAATGTTATAAATACCCCTGATGTGAAGAAAGCTGAGCACTGAAAAATTGATGCTTTTGAACCATGGTGTTGGAGAAGACTCTTGAGAATCTCTTGGACTGCGAGGAGATCCAACCAGTCCATCCTAAAGGAGATAAGTCCTGGGTGTTCACTGGAAGGACTGATGCTGAAGCTGAAGCTCCAATACTTTGGCCACCTCATGTGAATAGTTGACTCATTGGAAAAGACCCTGATACTGGGACGGATTGGGGGCAGGAGGAGAAGGGGATGACAGAGGATGAGATGGCTGGATGGCATCACCGACTCGATGGGCATGAGTCTGAGTAAACTCCGGGAGTTTGTGATGGACAGGGAGGCCTGTCATACTGTGATTCATGGGGTCGCACAGAGTCGGACACGACTGAGCGACTGAACTGAACTGAACTGAACTGAACTGATGGTAAAATTATCATGTCTTCGTAAATGAAGAAAATAATCTTGTTCTCAGTTTTAAAAAGATAATAGAAATATACCTCAGCAAGCCTTAAGCATGCATTAGTGTGTATGTGTGTGTGTGTGTGAGAGAGAGAGAGAGAGAGAGAGAGATTTACCAGCCTTGATCACAAATTATTTAAATAAAAAGTTTATTGAAGAGACAGTTTACAATAGGGTGTGTAGAGTTAAGGAGATAAGGTAGGGTTGGTGAAGGTCTGAAGAGGAGCAAGAACATGCCGCCATTACTATTCTAAGCCTGGGGATGTAGGCAAGGAAATGACAGCAGTGGGATCCAGAGAGAGATGGAGCCAGATTAAGGTCACCAGACAGGGGCTATGCTTCTGAAAGGAGGTAGCCACTGCTCATAACATCAAGGAAGAGACAGAAAGAAGGAATAATGCCTTCAACTCTCTTCCCACCTTCTACTCTCCTGATGTTGACCAAACCCAATACAGTTACAGATAACAAGAGAGAAAAAATGAGAAACTTACAAATACAACCCTCCTGGAGCACATAGTATGGAAGAGAACAATGAGTGGTCCCAAGAGACAAATGGAGAATAATCAGCCCTGACCTCTGAGATTCACTAACAGTGAACATATTTTAGATCAACTTTTAATCTACACTCACATTTTTTTCCTGGGAAAGCAACAAAGATAACAGCCAATGACAAGATATTCCTCATAGCCTGTAATGCAGCTAAGATTTTTCTTTCCTTTCCTGATAACAATTTGAGGGGATATTATGTATTACACTTGGACTAACCAAAGCCAGAGCAATTCAATAATTACAGATCTTGCTAGAAACTACAAATAATTCACCAAAGAAATTGGGGAAATGTGCCTGGGTCCAGTATTATAAAGTTGATTTCCCTTTCTCAATGCAAATCGGACTATATATCAAGCCATAGAAAACTGAAGGTTTGTGTTGAGATCCTGATATGAGCTATGAAAGTCATTGCAAGCTGAACCTTATGTTTATTGAAACCAGTACCATTCTTGTTGATGTCAGCCTCTATTTATTTAAAAGGGAGAGCTGTTTTTAAAGTTTTATTCTTATCAAACTTACTATTTTGAAAAAGCACATATATATGAAGCAAGAGAGGATGAGTCAAATGGTAATATAAGATCCTAATTTGTGGTCAGGCAAAAGCTAAAAGAGTAAATCCATGCAGTTCAATGAGTAGGACCACAAAAATTTAGAGACCAACATGCCAAAAAATGTATGTTCTAAAAATGTTTATTGTTATAAGACAATATCCAAAATTTGGAAGTTAATAATTCATTCAATATAGTGATGGATCAGGAGATAATTTGGACCAAAATAGATGTAATTAACAATCTTTGTGTTGACTGTTTCTGAAAGATTAATGTTAGTCTTTCAGTGTTAGTGTTAGTCGCTCAGTGCGTCCAACCCTTTATGATCCTATGGACTATAGCTTGCCAGACTTCATTGTCCACAGGACTCTGCAGGCAAGAATACAGGAGTAGGTTGCCATTTTCTTCTCCAGGGGATCTTCCTGACCCAGGGATCAAACCCATGTCTCCTACATTGTATGTGGATTCTTCATAGTCTGAACCACCAGTAAAGCCCTATTTATTTGTGATCTCTTCATAAACTTTGTAGATAAAGCCCATATTGAAAATAAAAAATATAAGCAAATCAGAAGTAAAACAGCAGCAACAAATCTCTTACCAAGAAATTTCACTTCAGTTCAGTTCAGTTGCTCAGTCATGTCCGGCTCTTTGAGACCCCATGGACTGCAGCTCGACAGTTATCCCTATCCATCAACAACTTCCAGAGTTTAATCAAACTCATGTCCATCAAGTCTGTGATGCCATCCAACCATTTCATCCTCTGTCGTCCACTATTCCTCCCTCCTACCTTCAATCATTCCCAGCATCAGGGTCTTTTCAAATGAGTCAGTTCTTCACATCAGGTGACCAAAGTATCAGAGTTTCAGCTTCAGCATCAGTCCTTCCCATGAATAATCAGGACTGATTTCCTTTAGGATGGACTGGTTGGATCTCCTTGCAGTCCAAGGGACGCTCAATAGTCTTCTCCAACACCATAGTTCAAAAGCATCAATTCTTCGGCACTCAGCTTTGTTTACAGTCCAACTCTCATATCCAAACATAACTACTGAAAAACCATAGCTTTGACTAGACAGACCTTTGTCGGCAAAATATTATCTCTGCTTTTTAATATGCTGTCTAAATTGGTCTTAGTTTTTCTTCCAAAGAGCAAGCGTCTTTTATCTTCATGGCTGCAGTCACCATCTGCACTGATTTTGAAGGCCAAAACATAAAGTTAGTCACTGTTTCCACTGTTTCCCCATCTATTTGTCATGAAGTGATGGGAAAGGGTGCCATGATCTTAGTCTTCTGAATGCTGAGCTTTAAGCCAACCTTTTCACTCTCTTCTTTCACTTTCATCAAGAGGCTTTTTAGTTCTTCCTCACTTTCTGCCATAAGGGTGGTGTCATCTGCATACCCGAGGTTATTGATATTTCTCCCAGCAATCTTGATTTCAGCTTGTGCTTCATCCACCCTGGCATTTTGCATGATGTACTCTGCATATAAGTTAAATAAGCAGGATGTCAATATACAGCCTTAGCGTACTTCTTTCCTGATTTGAAACCAGTCTGTTGTTCCATGTCCAGTTGCTTCTTGACCTGCATACAGATTTCTCAGGAGGCAGGTCATGTGGTCTGGTATGCCCATCTCTTTAAGAATTTTCCATAGTTTGTTATGATCCACACAGTCAAAGACTTTGGCATAGTCAATAAAGCAGAAGTAGATGTTTTTCTGGAACTCTTATACACCTTCAATGATCCAGCAGATGTTGGCAATTTGATCTCTGGTTCCTCTGCCTTTTCTAAATCCAGTATGAACATCTGGAAGTTCATGGTACACGTACTGTTGAAGCCTAACTTGGAGAATTTTGAGCATTACTTGGTTAGCATGTGAGATAAATGCAATCATGCAGTAGTTTGAGCATTCTTTGGCATTGCCTTTCTTTAGGATCAGAATGAAAACTGAACTTTTCCAGTCCTGTGGCCACTGCTGAGTTTTCAAATTGGTTGGAGTATTGAGTGCAGAATACTTTCACAGTATCATCTTTTAGGATTTGAAACAGCACAACTGGAATTCCATCACCTCCTCTAGCTTTGTTCATAGTAATGTTTCCTAAGGCCCACTTGACTTTGCATTCCAGGATGTCTGGCCCTAGGTGAGTAATCACACCATCGTGGTTATATGAGTCATGAAGATCTTTTTTATATAGTTCTTCTGTGTATTCTTGCCACCTCTTCTTAATATTTTCTGCTTCTCTTAGGTCCATACAATTTCTGTCCTTAATTGTGCCCATCTTTGCATGAAATATTTCCTTGGTATCTCTAATTTTCTTAAAGAAATCTCCAGTCTTTCCCCTTCTATAGTTTTTCTCTATTTCTTTGCATTGACCACTGAAGAAGGCTTTCTTATCTCTCCTTCCAATTCTTTGAAATTTTGCTTTCAAATGAGTATATCTTTCCTTTTCCCCTTTGCCTTTTGCTTCTCTTCTTTTCATAGGTATTTGTAAGGCCTCCTCAGACAACCATTTTGCCTTTTTGCATTTCTTTTTCTTGGGGATGGTCTTGATCCCTGTCTCCTGTGCAAAGTCACAAACCTCCATCCATAGTTCTTCAAGCACTCTGTCTATCAAGTCTAATCCCTTGAATCTATTTGTCACTTTCATTGTATAATCATAAGGGATTTGATTTAGGTCATACCTGAATGGTTTGTGGGAAATTCTGAAAGAGATGGGTATACCAGACCACCTGACCTGCCTTTTGAGAAACCTGTATGCAGGTCAGGAAGCAACAGTTAGAACTGGACATGGAACAACAGACTGGTTCCAAATAGGGAAAGGAGTACGTCAAGGCTGTATATTGTCACCCCGCTTATTTAACTTATATGCAGAGTACATCATGAGAAATGCTGGACTGGATGAAGCACAAGCTAGAAGCAAAATTGCCAGGAGAAATATCAGTAACCTCAGATATGCAGATGACACCACCCTTATGGCAGAAAGTGAAGAACTAAAGAGCCTTTTGATGAAAGTGAAAGAGGAGAGTGAAAAAGTTGGCTTAAAGCTCAGCATTCAGAAGACTAAGATCATGGCATCTGGTCCCATCACTTCATGGCAAATAGATGGGGAAATAGTGGAAACAGTGGCTGACTTTATTTTGGGGGGCTCCAAAATCACTGCAGATGGTGATTGCAGCATTAAAGTTAAAAGACGCTTACTCCTTGGAAGGAAAGTTATGACCAACCTAGATAGCATATTAAAAAGCAGAGAGACTACTTTGCCAATAAAGATCCATCTAGTCAAGGCTATGGTTTTTCCAGTAGTCATTATGGATGTGAAAGTTGGACTATAAAGAAAGCTGAGTGCAGAATTGATGCTTTTGAACTATTGTGTTGGAGAAGACTCTTGAGAGTCCCTTGGACTACAAGGAGATCCACCAGTCCATCCTAAAGAAACCAGTCCTGGGTGTTCATTGGAAGGACTGTTGTTGAAGCTGAAACTTCAATATTTTGGCCACCTTATGTGAAGAGCTGACTCAGTTCAAAAGACCCTGTGCTGGGAAAGATTGAGGGCAGGAGGAAAAGGGAACAACAGAGGATGAGATGGTTAGATGGCAACACCGACTCAATGGACATGAGTTTGGGTAAACCCCGGGAGTTGGTGATGGACAGGGAGGCCCGTCGTTCTGCAGTTCATGGGGTTGCAAAGAGTCAGATACGACTGAGCGACTGAACTGAACTGAACTAAATCATCTAGTGGTTTTCCCTACTTTCTTCAATTTAAGTCTGAATTTGGCAATAAGGAGCTCATGATCTGAGCCACAGTCAACTCCCAGTCTTGTTTTTGCTGACTGTATAGAGCTTCTCCATCTTTAGCTGCTAAGGATAATCAATCTGATTTCAGTATAGATCATCTGGTGATGTCCATGGTAGAGTCTTCTCTTGTGTTGTTGGAAGAGGGTGTTTGCTATGACCAGTGCATTCTCTTGGCAAAACTCTGTTGGTTTTGACCTGCTTCATTTTTCACTCTAAGGCTGAATTTGCCTCTTACTCTGGGTGTCTCTTGACTTCCTACTTTTGCATACCACTCCCCTATAATGCAAAGGATATCTTTTTGGGGGGTGTTAGTTCTATAAGGTTTTGTAGGTCTTCATAGAACCATTCAAATTCAGCTTCTTCAGCATTACTGGTCGGGGCATAGTTTCAGATTACTGTGATATTGAATGGTTTGCCTTGGAAATGAACAGAGATCACTCTGTCATTTTTGAGATTGCAACCAAGTACTGAATTTCAGGCTCTCTTGTTGACTATGATGGCTACTCCATTTCATCTAAGGGATTCTTGCCCACAGTAGTAGTTATAATCATCATCTGAGTTGAATTCACCCATTCCAGTCCATTTTAGCTCACTGATTCCTAAAATGTCAATGTTCACTCTTGCCATCTCCTGTTTGACCACTTCCAATTTGCCTTGATTCATGGACCTAACATTCCAGGTTCCTATGCAATATTGCTCTTTACAGCATCGGACCTTGCTTGAATCACCAGTCACATCCCCAACTGGATGGTTTTTTTTGCTTTGGCTCTGTCTCTTCATTCTTTCTGAAGTTATTTCTCCACTATCTACAGTAGCATACTGGGCACCTACCAACCTGGGGAGTTTATCTTTCAGTGTCCTCTCTTTTTTTCTTTTCATACTGTTCATGGGGTTCTCAAGGCAAGAATTCTGAAGTGGTTTGTCATTCCCTTCTCCAGTGGACCACATTTTGTCAGAACTGCCCACCATGACCTGTTCATCTTGGCTGGCCCTACATGGCATGGCTCATAGTTTCATTGAGTTAGACAAGGCTGTGGCCCATGTGATCAGTTTGATTAGTTTTCTGTGATTGGGGTTTTCATTCCATTGGCCCTCTAATGGATAAGGATAAAAAGCTTATGGAAGCTTCCTGATGGGAGAGACCTTCTGAGGGGGAAACTGCACCTTGTTTTGAAATTTACATTTACCTAAATTGGGTGGAAATTTAATAACCTAGATTTTGGCTTTGAAATTAGTTTTATCAAGTTAGTAGGAGTTGTTTTAAGAAAGATGTATATGCTTGACAGTTTGTTATATATGATTTTCGTTAATTAAGAATTCTTAAGATCATGATGGCACATATATATATATTTTATGTATGTAGGTATGGCTACATTATTATGTATTTGCATACAGAAAACTAATATAAAACTAGCACATACGCACACACACACACACATACCAAAAATGCATTGAGCATTATTATGGGCTTTACATGGTCAACTTCATGTCACTTTGATACCTTTAGCAGGATTGATGGCATGAGTGGGGGAGGGGCATCTATCCTCTTCTAGAACAAGTCCCAAGAGGGCAGCCACTACAACTTCTAACACTTTATTATTGGTTAATTTGGGGCTTCTTTCACTCAGATGACATAGTTAGAAGGATGTCACTGCACAAATCAATAGCTAGTGCCTTGCCATTGATGTGTCCGCTACCTTAAACAACAGCTGTGTCTACAATCATCTTCTGAGTAGTCAGGATACTAATTATTGAAAGCATGCTATACTTGGAAAGTGACTCTCCAAGAAAATTCTGACCCTTTCATGTAAAACTCGGACAGCTTGCTGCACACTCAGCATGCACTTCCGTGGTTTCTTTTCCTGACAGCCTTGACTTTGTCTCTCTGCTGTCAAGGGTATGCAAAAGATTCCATTCACAATGAAATTAAAATGCACATGTAATGCACTTTTAAGCAAGAAGAGTAAATGATGAATTTATTAAAAGTAGATGATGCCTGCAGTTTTGAGATTTTCTAATTATAGTTATGTTAACTTTGCCCACAAAAGCTCCTAGTTATTTTCTGGAATTGACTTTTACAAAAAAATAGCTTACGCATATTTAAGGAAGTACCTAAAAAAATATATTGTAACTTAAATTTTTTCTCTGAAGAGCTCTTTAAAGGATAAATCACTGCTTTTCCTAATTCATAAGAACTTAATCAATCAGATGCAACAATGTGGTCTAACACTGCTCAGATGATTATGTTCATAGCTACCTATCTTGCTTAAGACTGTATCTGTGCTATATTACATTCTCTTAAGTGTGAGGTAAACTAAAATAAAAATATTACTATTAATCTATGGAGTATTAAATATAAGTTGCATAGAAAGAGATGAGAAAAAAGAAAGAATTATAATTAGTTCCACCCCACATAAATTTCATGGGAATCAATTATAAGCTATTAAAACAATTGTATCTTTAACAGCAAAAACCACCACAATATTGTAAAGTAATTAGCCTCAAATTAAAATAAACAAATTAATTTTAAAATATTATACACAAATAATAAATTATAAGATAGAAAACAAATGATTATTCAATATTATTAAACATCATTTAATATCAATTTAAAAGATGTTTAATATCAGTTGAATATTTTAAATATCAATTAAATTATGTCTTTTATTTTCTATCACTCCATCTTTTTTTTCAGTTTATGAAAATATGCTATCTGATTTCCATGTGACTGTTAACTTAATATTTTATAAACTTTACCTTTAGCCGTGGAGTCTAGCTGTCAAGATTTCTCACATTGTGTGTACATGCATGCTAATCACTTCAGTCGTGTCCCACTCTTTGTGACCCCATGGACTATATCTCACCAGGCTCCTCTGTCCATGAGATTCTCCAGGCAAGAATACTGGGGGGAATTGCCATGCCCTCCTCCAGGGGATCTTCCTGACCCAGGGATCTAACCCACGTCTCCTACATTGCCCACAGATTCTTTACCACTGAGCCACTGAGGAAGCTCCCTTCTCACATTAGTATGTGTTAAAAAATTATGAAATATAATCTTAATAGCCTATATATTCTTAGCATGTTCCAGACTGATGTATAAATTATTGTAGTATAATTTACATAAAATCAAATACACAGATCTGAGGTGTTTGATAGATGATTTACTACTGATTTTATTACTATAACCTGAGTAACTTGATACTTTTACTGTAACTCGATACCAAGCAGTGAAAGTTCCTCTTTGTTCTTTTAGACAAAAACAGTTTTGTCTATCCTATTTATTTTGCATTTCCACATTTTTCAATCATCTTAATTTCTGAAAAGATTGCTTTTTTTCCTTTGAAGGAGAAAAAAATACTGTGTGAAGAAAAGAACTTGAGTATAATTTTTCCTGTCATATATAATTAGAAAAAAATGTTTTATGATCAGATTTTGCCAAAGGGGCAAAGAATATTCCCTCCCTGCAGCTTTGTGTATTTCTTCACACTAAATAATCATAAATTCATTTAAATAGATGTAATTTATTTTAAACTATTAATATTTTTCTAGTTTATTCATGTAATCTATAATTTATATATTATATATAAGAAAATTAATGTGATTTTATAAGTCAGGTAACAAATAATATTTTGCCATGATATACAATGGTTATAGACTTTTCATCTTAACACTTTTGTATAAGTTATACTTTCTTATAAAGAATTGGGGTTACTAACAAGGGTATTTTTGTGGTTGTTGCTTAGTACTAAGTTGTGTCTGACTCTTCTGTGTCCCCCATGGAATATAGCCTGTTAGGTGCCTCTGTCTGTGGAAATTCTCCAGGCAAGAACACTGGAATATGTTGTCAGTTCCTTCTCCAAGGGATCTTCCTAACTCAGGAACCGAACCCATGTCTCCTCCTGCATCTCCTGAATTGGCAAGTAGATTCTTTACCACTTGAGCGACCTGGGAAGCCAAAAGACAAGGCTAGAATTAACCAACCTGTTCATGAAAAAGCTAATTCTAGTAAAAGCAACAAGTCCTTCCAAATGTAGTACTCAAAGTACTGTCTATTTAAATGTGATTCTAGAGCCATAGCAAACTATTTTGGCCCTAATTTATAGCCCTAATTCATAAGGTACTACCTTTATTCATGTTTATTACTAGAAATGGCAGTAGTAACTAGGAAGCAGAAGAGAGTGGGAATTTTGCAAGTCTGCATTCTGAGAAGTTACAAGTTACAAAGGAAATCTTTGAGTAGAATCTTTTTTATACCCTTCCTATACATTGTTTTAGTATTTAGATTAAGCAGCATTTAAGCATTTCAAGATCATTTAAGTTTATTTCAATTTAAATGAGTAAATTTTATACTAAAGCAGGATTTGTTAAGTGTCCAATAAAAGCTATTCAGCCTTTGTGGGAAGTAAAATTAAAGATCTAATAGCAAAATTCTCCATGTGCTTTTCAGTTCAGTTCAGTCCCTCAGTCATGTCCAACTCTTTGTGACCCCATGGACTGCTGCAGCACGCCAGGCCTCCCTGTCCATCGCCAACTCCCAGAGTTTACTCAAACTCATGTCCAATGAGTCGGTGAGGCCATCCAACCATCTCATCCTCTGTCATCCCCTTCTCCTCCCATCTTCAACCTTTCCCATGGTTAAGGGACTTTTCAGATGAGTCAGCTCTTCGCATCAGGTGGCCAAAATATTGGAGTTTCTGCTTCAGCATCATCCTTCCAATGAATATCCAGGACTGATTTCCTTCAGGATGGACTGGTTGGATCTCCTTGCAGTCCAAGGGATGCTCAAGAGTCTTCTCCAACACCACAGTTCAAAAGCATCAAAACTTTGGCGCTCAGCTTTGTTTATAGTACAACTCTCACATCCATACACGACTACTGGAAAAACCATAGCCTTGACTAGACAGACCTTTATTGACAAAGTAATCTCTCTGCTTTTTAATATGCTGTCTAAATTGGTCTTAGTTTTTCTTCCAAGGAGTAAACGTCTTTAAATTTCATGGCTGCAGTCACCATCTGCACTGATTTTGGAGCCCAGAAAAATAAAGTCTGCCACTGTTTCCACTGTTTCCCCATCTATTTGCCATGAAGTGATGGGACTGGATGCCATGATCTTAATCTTCTGAATGCTGAGCTTTAAGCCAATTTTTTCACTCTCCTCTTTCATCAAGAGGCTCTTTAGTTCTTCACTTTCTGCCATAAGGGTGGTGTCATCTGCATACCCGAGGTTATTGATATTTCTCCTGGCAATCTTGATTCCAGATTGTGTTTCTTCCAGCCCAGCGTTTCTCATGATGTACTCTGCATATAAGTTAAGTAAGCAGGGTGACAATATACAGCCTTGATGTACTCCTTTCCCTATTTGGAACCAGTCTGTTGTTCCATGTCCAGTTCTAACTGTTGCTTCCTGACCTGCATACAGATTTCTCAAAAGGCAGGTCAGGTGGTCTGGTATTCCCATCTCTTGAAAAACTTTCCACAGTTTATTGTGATCCACACAGTCAAAGACTTTGGCATAGTCAATAAAGCAGAAATAGATGTTTTTCTGGAACTCTCTTGCTTTCTTAAAGATCCAGCAGATGTTGACAATTTGATCTCTGGTTCCTCTGCCTTTTCTAAAACCAGCTTGAACATCTGGAAGTTCACGATTCATATATTGTTGAAGCCTGGCTTGGAGAATTTTGAGCATTACTTTACTAGCTTGTGAGATGAGAGCAATGTGCTTTTCAAGGGTGAAAATTTCCCAAAATTTTTGATAAAGAACTCCAATCTTCGAAATGTTTTTGAGACTATTCTGCTAACATATCTAATGTTACTTGTTTATTTACTACACACAGACTCTGTATGTAGATTCATTATAAAATATGCTCAAAATTTTTTAAATTATAATGAAAGAGGTAAGAATGAAATACAAATTTATGTAACCTTATTTAATTTATTTAAAATGGAATAAAAAAGACGGACATATTGAAGAGTGCTGTTTTAATGTTTTAGATATGTAATTTTTAAATGTACTCCCTGCTGTTTTGAAACAAACATAATTATTGCTTTAGGCAAGAGTCATCAAAGGCTGCTAAAACTAGTGGGTAAAAGTTTTATGAGGAACATAATATTTACATAGCCTCAAAATATTTCTCACAGATTATCCATTAATTACAAACAGAAATGGGCAATTTTATAGCAGTGATATTTGGGGTGGACAAATATTTAATAAGATTTAATACCACCAATATTGGGCAAAGCAACAGTATGTGTCCCCTTATATGATTTGCTAAGCAACATGCATCACTTGTGTAGTAGTTCTTCCAAAAATGAATAATTTGAACCTAATTATCAAGAAATATTGAGCAAAACCCAAGTGAAAGACAATCACAGAATACTGGCTGAGCTTTTAAAAGTAAATGGCTAAGGATCTGTTCTAGAAGAAAGGAAATTCAATGTAATTTACAATGCTAGATAAGGGGCAAGTTGTCACAAAAGGAATTTATTGGACAAATTGTCATAAATTGAATATGAAATGTGTAGTGTGTAGTAAATAATAGTGTGCATTATACAGTGTTAGAGTCTATCAATGTCACAATTCTTAAATTCAATAATTGCACTCTGATTATCTGAGAGATTATTCCTGTTCTTAGAAAACACATGCTGAATATTTAGATGTAAAGGTACCTGATGCCTGCAAGTACCTCTCAAGGAAAAAAAAAAAAAAAGCAGTATATTGATAGCAGTAAAGAATCTACCAGCAATGCAGGAGACACTCAAGACGGGGGTTCCATCCTTGGGTTAGGGAGACCACCTGAAGTAGGAAATGACAAACCACTCCAGTATTCTTGCCATATCTAATCCCATGGAAGAGGAGACTGGCAGACTACAGTGCATGGAGCCACAGAGTGGGATATGACTCAGGGACTGAGCACCTACCAAACAAACACAGAGGAGTGGTAAAGCATATCTCACAAAATGGTAAAAATCAGTGAATTTGGATCAAGGTTAAGTGGGCTTCTTTGCACTATACTTAAAAATCCTCTATAAGTTTGATATTATTTAAAGTCAAATTAAAATATGCAATATTTTCTATTAGCATCATGCAAAAAGTATAGTGAACTTTTCATCACAGAATATAAATCTATGTATTCAAAGTGTTTTTATTTCCCCATGAACAAATTGTTTAGAACTTTATGGATCATCATTGCTTAGTCATTAACATGTGGCTTATCATGATTTCTGACCAGAGAAAGAAGTTTTAGCACTACCATTTACTTCTGGTCTGAGTTTACTAACAATTTTAAAATAATCTTTAATTTATTTTTTTGGTAGGGTTTCTTTATCCATTTTCTAAGATAGATTTAGTTAAAACTAAGTAGTAAAAAATTAATCTCCATTTCCTCTGAGATATATGGAGTATAGTTTAATCATGATACACACAAACACATAGGTGCAGGCATCACTACCAACCCCAGTGTGGTATCTACTTGGCAAAGTTGGCCTGAATTCCAATGCTAGAGCTCTTTAGATTCACTCATATAGCCATTTCCTCTCATAAAATGACCAAACTGCTAGAAGGCTCAACCAAAAAAATTCTTATTCCATTGACTGTATATTTATACAATGACTTCATCACTTTACCTGGCTACTTTTAAGTAATGTGTGTGTGTGTGTGTGTGTGTGTGTGTGTGTGCGTGTGCGCACTTAATCATGTCTGATTCTTTGTGACCCTATGGACTGTAGCCCTCCAGGCTCCTTTGTCCATGGGATTTTCCAGGCGAGAATACTGGATCTGGTTGCCCTTTCCTTCTCCAGGGGATCTTCCCAACCCAGGAATCAAACTTGCATCTCTTGTGTCTTCTGCATTGGCAGGTGGATTCTTTACCACCTGGGAAGCCCCTTTAAGTAATGCTTCCATAATATTAAAGTTTGAAATCATTCATCCTTGGGTATTTTGCTACATTGAGGGAAAAACCCTTGAATCTGACACCTGAATATTGATAGGAATTAGTCAGAAAAGGGGAAAGAAAAAGGTATGTAGGGAATACCTACATATTGGGATTGGGTGAATAAAAAATAGAATCAGTTAAGGAGCCATGTAGAGGGTAGAAACAGAGGTAGCAGTTGGCATTCTGAAATGTTTTGAAAGCTAAAGGAACTCAAATCAAGACTAGGAGTGCAAGGTCAAACATGCCAAAGTGCTAAAAAAGGTCAAGGGGCAGAAAGCTGTAAAAGAACATTGTGCCATGATGAACACAGTTAAAAGTGTTAAGAGGTTTATTTTTATTTGATGTTTGAGCTGAAGCAAGGTTACAGATACTACTTGTAGGTAGAAAAGGATTAAGTATAAATCACTCTTTGAAAAATATTGATGGGGTTCCCAGGTGGCTCACTGGTAAAGAATCCACCTGCCAAGCAGAAGACTTGGGTTTGATCCCTGGGTTAGGAAGATCCCCCAGAGAGGGAAATGGCAACCCACTCCAGTACTCTTACCTGGGAAATCCCTTGGACAGTGGAAACTAGGGGGCTACAGTCCATGGAGTAGCAAAAGAGGTGAACATGACTTAGTGATTCAACAAGACTAACAGATATTTCCAGGTTAGCTTAACTAGTTAGATCATGGTTCTCAGCTAGTAGAGCACAGTGGTTTTCTAGAGTTACCAGCCTCTGTTCATATCTAAGTTCTGTCTGCTACGACTCATGTGAGCTAATCCTCTCTGTTCTTCAGTTTCTCCATTTATAAAGTTTAAAATACTGATAGTGTTTATCTTCTAGGGATATTGTGAAGATGAGATCAAGTATTCATGCAAATCATTTGGGAAGATTCCCTGAAATATGGCATGTGCTCATTTAAGTATAAACTATTATTATAATCAGTTATATTAATAGCTACTCTGTTCTCTGACTCAAATCACAGCTCTAAATTTTGACATAAATATCAAATTTGTTTTCAGGGTGTCTAAAGGGGCCATAATTGAATCACTATATTCATCTCTGCTGCTGCTAAGTCACTTCAGCCGTGTCCGACTCTGTGCGACCCCATAGACGGCAGCCTACCAGGTCCCCCAGTCCCTGGGATTCTCCAGGCAAGAACACTGGAGTGGATTGCCAATTCCTTCTCCAATGCATGAAAGTGAAAAGTGAAAGTGAAGTCACTCAGTTGTGTCTGACTCTTAGCGACCCCATGAACAGCAGCTCTCCAGGCTCCTCCGCCCATGGGACTTTCCAGGCAAGAGTACTGGAGTGGGGTGCCATTGCCTTCTCCAATATTCATCTCTAATATGTCAAAATAACTTAGACTGTAAGAACTATGAACAAAGGTTCCTAGCAAGAGGGAAAATCTATATCAAGATAACAAATATTTATAATCATATGACCTACAGCTAGATCATGTTTGATCATTATTAATTAGAATCTTGAATTTTTGAAAATCTTACCAAACTTGAAATCCGTGTTCAATAAGTTACAACAGGTATTTTACTTATTATCATAATTACTAAAATTATAAAAGGAAAAATAAAACAAATATGCTTCTTTGAAATAATCATGAACCACAAAAATCAGTTTCATCCTAAGAGAGGCTTAATGAGATTCATTGACTTACCTATAGACATAAAACAATTAAGTGGTAGAAGGGAAATTTGAATTTTAAGTGACATGACCCCCTAGTTTAGTGTTTTTCTAAACACTACCATCTAAATAGTAAGAAATTTCATGTGTGTATTACTTTAAAATTTGCAAAATGACCTAATACATGATCTCATGATTTTCACAACAAATGTGATATATGTGTTTGCCAGGGTTTCTTGCTAACACATACAAATTTTTAAAGTTCAGCAATGGAGACTCCCAGGAGCTAGTCATTTTACTCTAACTCTGTGTGTGTGTGTGTGTGTGTGTGTGTGTGAGTCACTTAGTCGTGTCTGACTCTGCAACCCCATGGACTGCAACCCACCAGACTCCTCTATCCAAGGAAATCTCCAGGCAAGAATCCTGGAATGGGTAGTCATTCTCTGTTCCAGGGGATCTTCCTGACCCAGAGATCAAACCCAGGCCTCCTGCACTGCATGCAAATTCTGTACCATCTGAGCCACCAGTGAAACCCTTTATTATGATAAATGACAGATCCAATTAGAACTATGTGCAGGCACACACACACACAGCTCTGGTTTGAATATTTGTGTCCTCTCAAACTCACATGCTGAAATTCTAAAGTTCAATGTGATGATATGTGGGAGATATTGGGAGATGATTGGAGAATGGAGTCCTAAGAATGGAGACCTCCTAAATGAGATTAATGACTCTATGAAAAGAGACACTTACCTCTTGCCATGTAAGGATGCAAGAAAAAGTCTGAAACCCAGAAGAGAGTTCTTGCCAGACCTTCCTGACATTCTAATCTCAGACTTCCATCTTCTAGAATTGTAAGAAATAAATTCCTAGTCTTTATAAGCTACCCAGTCTATGTGTGCATGCTAAATTGCTTCAGTCCTGTCTGACTCTTTGGGACCCTATGGACTGTAGCCTACCAGGTTCCTCTGTCCATGGGATCCCCCAGGAAAGTATACTGGACTGGGTTGCCATTTCTTTCTCCAGGGGATCTTCCCAACCCAAGGACTGAACCTACATCTCTCAGGTCTCCTACATTGGCAGGCAGATTCTTTCCCACTAGCGCCACATGGGAAGCCCAGTGTATGTCACCCTGAACAAAGACACACATACACACACAAACAGACAAACATAATTAGTAAAATGACTTGGTCATTTGATTCCAAATAGACAGACTTTTGCATTTACAACATGGCCTTAATTGCTATACAATGCTTGGGCCTCAAGAATTAAATCCTGTAATAAACAAACATCCATGAAGCATGAGCAGCTGAATAAAAAGAAAGAAAGAAAGAAAGAAGAGTGCTGAAATTTATAATTCAATGGAATTTCAAGTAATAACAGCTGAGGCCTGTAGGCTGTCCCTTCACATCTGAAACAATGATTCCCACTGTTTTTCTGGTTGACACAATTTATTAAAACCTCTCAACATATACAAAATAAAATTATGATAAGCCCCCAAATCCAACACAGAAAGCCTAGCATGAGACGTTTAAGTCGTAATTTACCTTAGAGAATCAGGAAAAAGAAACCCGAGAAAAAATGAGAAAAAGTTCAAAAAAGTCATTTCAGCATCCCAGTAGAGTTAAAGATCATTTTCAAGTGTCCTGCTCAGATGTTTTTATAATTGTGTGGATCGTGCAGGGCTACACATTCTACTCGTTCTCAAGTGGCTGAACCCAGAAGGTGGTGACTGTTTTTAACTGGCTCCTTGCTCGCTTTTATTTTCATTTCCTGTGCGAGAGTGAAATTGCCATTTGGGGACAGTTAAATCTACTTCAAGCATAAGAATCATTTGTCCCATGTGGAGGCAGCTTCGATGAATAGCTTTTCATTTCTTCTTATTCATCCTGACTTTCATTATGATGCTTAGCATGATAGGATTTTGCTTGATTCCTCCTCTGCTTCACACGGCTTGCTTTCTTCAGGGTTACTCTGACCAAAATTTGGAGCATCGTGGTTCAGATGGCATTTTGGCAGCAACTGTCATCTGTAGACTAAATGTGTCTCTACCTAGTATGATTCTTGATTATCTGCTTGTTGCTAAAAAAGGATTGTAGCTCTCAGGTGGGAAAAAAAATAGTGTCAGTACAACGCTGATAGAAGGCAAAGCTTGCATCTTTTATTTTCTTAGCAAGACAAAATAAAGAAAAGAATTAGATCAATTTCTTGATAGAGATGTCATAGTTTTATTTCCAGTCAATAAATGCCTATCTAATGGCTGAGCATCTGATACAAATTAGCTCTAAGCAAGGCATTATGGTACAAATGCATATATTTGGTTTTTCCAAAGCTGTGGATTTTCATTTAATATTAGCAGTGAAACAAATGCACACACTCATTGAAAAACTAATAAGGTTATAAAGACAGACACTATATCGATGAGATAATTCAGAGGGAAGAAAAAAGTAACTAGAGGTAATTTTCTTTTGAACAGACGACCTTCATTAAGATCACAATTTAAATGGCTGTCACAGATATAAATTTGTAAGAATGCATACCTTGTAACTACAGACCAGAGGCTTTCATCTTTGAAGAGCTGGATTTAACACTTTTAAATATGAAAAGATTTCCACAAA
The DNA here is from genome assembly GCF_910594005.1 of Cervus elaphus. Classification (NCBI taxonomy): domain Eukaryota; kingdom Metazoa; phylum Chordata; class Mammalia; order Artiodactyla; family Cervidae; genus Cervus; species Cervus elaphus. The sequence goes on along the minus strand of NC_057835.1, from coordinate 41,988,308 downwards.
AGGAGTGACATTTAGAACAATTCTTCAAGGATAAGCAGATAGTCTCCCAAAAATAACTTTTAGTAGACAGGGGAAGAAAATTTCAAGATAAGAATACAAATTCTACAAAGGCATGAAACTATAATAAGGCATGTTTGTTTGTTTTTTTAATTGAGAATTTTTATATTTCTTTTTGTGATGTGGAAAAAGCATTTAAAGAAGATGATACTAAAAGGTTGCCAAGGGTGAAGAAAGGTAGAAGAGGGATGGACTGGGAGTTCGGGGTTGGTAGTTGCAAATTATTACATTTAGAATGGATAAACAATAAGGTCCTACTGTATAGCACAGGAAACTATTAATAAATTCAATATCCTGGGATAAACCATAATGCTCAGTCTCTCAGTCGTGTCTGACTCTTTGCAACTCCGTGGACTGTAGCCTGCCAGGCTCCTCTGTTTATGGGATTTCACAGGCAACAGTACTGGAGTGGGTTGCCATTTTCTTCTCCAGGGGATCTCTCGGATCAGGGATCAAATCCATGTCTCCTGTGTTCCAGGATTCTTTACCACTTGAGCCACCAGGAAAGCCATAATGGAAAAGAATATAAAAAAGAAGGGAATGTATATATATAACTGAGTCCCTTTGCTGCACAGCAGAAATTAACACAACATTGGAAATCAGCTACACCTCAATAAAAATAGATTAAAAATACATAGTTGCGGTCATATTTAAGGGTCCATGTTTAAGACATTAATGAACTTGGAAAATTTTTTCTGATCATTAAGAAGTCTTTATCGCTTTTTTAAAACAGATGAGTTCTTTCAACACTATAATTTTAAAACCTATCTCTAACAATCATGTGAAGGATATTTTGGGTTAGGAGAAATTGTGAACATAGCCATTTGGGTCTATGGCAATCATCCACACAACACATGCTGAAGCTGAATGAAAAGAGTGAAATAGAGATGGTCGTGGAGAAAATGTAAGACATTTAGAAGGTAAAGCTGATGAGACTTGATGACTGAGGTGAAGTGGAATATAACAAAGAATACAAGAAATAAATGTAGTTCAAGCTTATGAAATAAAAAGAATAATCACCTTGAACAAGATCTATAGAATACAGGAGGAATAGGATGAACACATTTAAGAGGAAGGGTGTTTTCATTTTGGAAATATGAATGTGGTATAATCTTGCTGAAAGCTGGATTGTAGAATTGGAGAACAGTAAGCAAGAGGGCTAGAATATAGACTTGGCAGTCACTATGCTATAAATTATAGTTCATATGCTAGAATTGGAAGTAATTTCCTAGGGAGACGGAACTAAGCAGGAAGGGAAATGGGCATAGGATAGAACTGTGGACCACAGCAGCGTGTACGCAGCTGTTAGAGAAAGAGGAAGGGAACACCTCAGGCTGTCAAGAAGGAAGAAGCAACTTCTGTCAAGGAGAGAATGGTCATAGTTTAGTGCTTACAGAAGTCAATTAATTAAGTAAATAATCCTGCCTTCTTAAAAAATTTTCCCTTAAATATTACTTTCCTTTTATTCTTTTATGATGATACATTCCTTAACACCTTTCACAGTTTTATTTACTTATTACTCCTTTATTCAACTTTGTTTCCAGACCCTCTTTCTTCTTTACTCTAAATTTGGACACACTCTTCTGCCACAGCTTTGACTACTATTTCATACTAGCTATTCCTAAATATAAACATTTTTATTCATTCAAAAACCCTTAACGATTACTACTTTAGAATCTAATTATGGGGAAAAAAAAAACAAAATTGCTGCTCCTTCTTTCATAGTTTTATGTATGGAGAGTGTAATAGATACATAAATAAATTGCAATGTGATTAAGTGGGATATGATCATATTGCCATTTAACCTGTCACTCAGGTAGTTTTTTAGGAACTGGATTTGGCAGATAACTGGGGCTTCCCTGGTGGCTCAGACAGAAAAGAATCTGCCTGCAGTGCAGGAGACCTGGGTTTCATCCCTGAGTCAAGAAGATACCCTGGAAAATGGAATGGCTACCACTCCAGTATTCTTACTTGAAGAATTTCATGGAGAGGGGGTCTGGCAGGCTATAGTCCATGCGCTCACAAAGAGCCACTTTTCAGTTTTCTAGAGGCAACAGTTTCTGGTAGAAGTCTTAGTAACCCTAAAAAGAAAGAATTAGAATTAGGGCGATATCGAGATGGAGAGGAGTCTGGGGTGACTCACACGTTTATGCTTGTATGTTTGGTTCTGTGTCGCTGTAGTTTAAGTGGCTGCCAGCCGGGTTGATAGTAATGGCATTCACTAGCATGGTCGTTTCTTCAGAAACTGGAACAGGTTTGACTGCAACGATAGAAGTGATGACATCAGTTTTAGACATGCTGGTTTTGATATTTCTTTTTAAAAATGTCTCTGTGGGGGCAACAAATAGGTAAATGAAAATGTAGGGCTGACTTAGCAGGTCACTTACTGGAAGTCACTCCTGTGGGCAAGGATGGGAATCCTTTCGGCAGATCATGAATTGAGGACAAAAAGCTAGCAATTGCTGTATTTGCAAGACAGCCACAATTGTACCACCTGTCCTGAGTTGCAGACTCAAGAAGACTTTTGTATACAGTACCCACGTGTATTTCCAGTTCAATGTGTTAAACCAATTGCCCTCTTTGAAAATTTATTTCACTTACTGTTATCTATTTTTGTCTATTAATATTGCTGTCATTTTCAGTTATGAATTTCTGAAACCTTGAAATTTGCTCTGTGAGTTGAAGCATGATGCTTTCGAACTGTGGTGCTGGAGAAGACTCTTGAGAGTCCCTTGGACTGCAAGGAGATCCAACCAGTCAATCCTAAAGGAAATCAACCCTGAGTATTCATTGGAAGGACTGATGCCACCTGCTGAGAAGATCCAACTTATTGGAAAAGACTGATGCTGGGAAAGATCATGAGCAGAAGAAGGGGGCAACAGAGAAAAAGATGTTTGGATGGCATCATCGACTCAATGGAGATGAGTTTGAACAAACTCCAGGAGATAGTGAAAGACAGAGAAGCCTGGCATGCTGCAGTTCATGGGTCGCAAAGAGTCGAACACGGCTGAGCGGCAACAACAGCAACAACTAGGGACGCTCTTAGTTACTAAATGTTATTGATTCAGCTCTTAGAATGCTTTTCTTATTCATCCATACTTTATATTCACACCCACAATGACTTTGTCCAAACATTCAAAATTTCTTGACTGGTGAATTCCTAGTCTCTCGCCCAATACACCTCCAAGATACTCACACATTTACTTTTTCAAAATAGAGGTTGAATATTCAACATCCTGAAATGGTGCCTCTTTACCAAAATAATACAGTCCTGTAGCTTCAAGCTTCAAATCCCATGTTTTACATCCCAAATTATCTTCCCAGACATGTCTCACAATTCATTCCACCAGGAATTATAAACTCTACTCCATACCAAGTGGACTTTCTAATGCCCACAATTTGTGATTTTGCTTCTGTTGTTTTCTCAACCTGGTAAACTCTTCCTTTAGTTTTTAGCCCAAGCTAAACATTCCCTATGTTCTAATCCATGGCTTAAATGTGATTACAATTAGATCTTCCCCAGTGTTTTTATCAGAAGTAATTGCTCCTTTTGCTTTATTCTGATAGCACCTCTCTTTTAGTACTTATTTAATTCTGCATCATATTATACATAGTTCATTATATATGTCAATCCTGCTAACTAATACCTTTATCTTTTAGCATTCCTATTAGGAACACAACAAACAGAATGAAGCTATTCAAGGAAAACTATTTCTATGTTTTAAAGTAATCTGGTTTAATCCTTTATCAAGAAACTGAGTTAACTTCCATTACAGTGGTAACAGCTACAGCTAGTAAGGGGGGAAAATTCTGAATCCCGTGTATTTTCAAGGAGCAATGGGTAATTTTTAAATTGCTTAGCTGACTCTATATTTAGACAAGCAAGAAGATGTTAGATGGAGATCATTTAAGAGATCTAATAACTTGCATTGTTTCAACCAAATATGTAATATCTTTGTTCAATGTTCTAGAATATTATGTGGGTTAAAAGCTAAACGTTATGATTTTAAAAGATGGTTAAAATTCACAAGTAGGGAGGCCAGAAGAGTCCTTGGCCCTCAGGAATCCAAGTGTATCTTGAGCTACATAGCTGACAAGTCACCATAAATTAAGAAGAGATTTTGTTTATACTATATCTCACCTGATTCTAGCCTCTGCTTCCAATCCTTGGATGAAAATTCTTTGGGAAAATCAGGTTACTCCTACACCAGTCATCTTCAATATAGGTTGAGTTATTCCCTATCCTAGCATATCTAACCAAAATTTATTCCAGATACATACAATGTTTCTTGGTAGGGTTTCAGTGTCCTAGTTTTAAGGACATCTTATATTTATCTTTTGCAACTCAGAAAATGAAATGTTTTGATGAAGTTCTCTAGAATCCCAAGTTCTTAAAGCAGACCTGTTTAACTGGGGAAATGGAATCAACTTATGTTCTCTTTTGCAGATATCTTTCCTGGAGTTGGGTACTTTGTACAGTTAGAGCTCACAGGCTTGTTATAACTAAAATAAGAAAGTAAAAGGAAATGTTGGTCAATGCTCCTCCCAGGACAAAATGCAAATACCTGGCTACAAGCAACACTAGACTACGTGTGGTCATGTTTCTGGGAGAAATAACAGAAAAATAGTCTGGGGTTCAAATATGTGTCCCTAGAATAATCATAAGACACAAAACAAAAGGGCTCCACCCTCATGGGTGATTATAGGAGAAAAAACTATGTGTCTGATCCCCAATTTGGTGGCCTCCATAGATGGGAAACAGTCCCAGGTTGTTTAAGTTCCTGTTCAGACTGAGGGCAAAAATCACAAATCTCCAGTAATTGGAAAGTTCCTTTTGATTCCTTATTCTAATCCCCTGACTTTAATGTTTATCCAGCAGATCCCTTCCTCCTCCTGTTATTTGTCTCCCTCAGGACTTCTGGGATTTCTTTGCTTTCAGTTCATCCATATTCACCTGGATATTCACACACCTCTGAGTCACATAATATTTTCTTAGTTTAGGACCTCTTACATTTGCCTAAAAATGTTTGTTTTACCATCATTGTTTAATAATCCATTAAATTTATCTAATATGTCCTACAACTAAAATACCCTAAGCTTCTAACTCATAATAAGGCAATTTCAGGGCATAAATGATATAAACAATGAGATACACTGGAAGGTAAACATCATCAAAGATTTTTCTTTATTCCCTTATGTTCAAATAATTAATTAATCTGAACCCATACCTACTCATTTAAAGAATTCATAGCAGAGAAAATGAAGAGTGAAAACCCAAGTATCAATTAACTGATGTATGTAGAATATTATATTTGTGTTTTCATATGCAGCTTTTATTTAATCCCCCAGAATACTGTTAGGTTATTGGCAAAGAAACAGACACAGAGAAGTAGCTTCTCCAACATCACAAAGTCAGTATTTAAACCCATATCTATGGCACTTTCTAGCAGTCATGGTCCAGTATATTCTATAATCTAAGGAAACTTGATACAGAAAAATGGATACACGAAGAATGGAAATGCTCAAGAGCCAAAGCAAAACTCAAAACAGTTATTTCTGAAAATACCTTTCCCTTAAAGCTAACCCTACCCTAAAGTTGGAAGAAAATTGAAACAGATAACTTAATCAGAGCCTAAGGTACAGAACGTTTTATAGAATCTAAGACCACAGAGAAAGAGGTTAACACCTGAACCAGGGAACATGAAGGAAACACAAGTATTGTTACAGACTCTGCTTGAGGGAAAAAAAAAAATAGGGGGGTGGGGGTGGGCGGGAAGGGAGAAAATATTTTTACTTTACTCTTCCTCTCACCTTCCAGTTTTCTTTAAGTGCCTCCCACTGATTAATTTTTTTCAGAATTGAGCTCCTCAAGGAACTTAGGAAACACAGTTCTCTCTGATGCAGGTACAGAAGAGAGGAAAGGCAGGAAGTTGATTTGAGACAAAAAGGCAAATGTCACCACAGATTCCATGATACTACATGGTGCACTAGCTTGAAAAGTGTTAACAAAGGCATTCAGGTGAAAGAAAGGATGAAGTATATATTCTGGAGTAAACAGCAGCGCAATTTGGTTGTTACACTGGGAACTTGTGGAAAAATTAATCTGAAAAAATAGGCTAATGCAATACATAGGAAAATATGATGGCCAAGTTAAGCTGTTAACATTTAATTTAATGAGAAGACAATTTGGACCAGGGACATGATGCTATTAACATGTTGTTTGGAGAACATTAATTTGAAAATGGCATGTAGAATACAGTCGAGAAGACTGGAGAACACTGCCTAGCAAGGAAGCAATTGCAATTGTTTAGGCATAAATGATCATGACAATGTGACAAAGAGCTATTATTTATTGTTCATCTGCTTTGTAAGGACTACCATTCTACATAATTTATATACAAGCATACAATTAATCCCAAAGTTATTCTCAGAATCAAAAAATTTAAGTAAAATTCTCCTGCTATAAGCTACTGGTAATGAAACAGAATTATTTTAGATGATCCCAAATCAATATAGTTTATGAATACAAAGCATTTGTTAGTTACCATAGCAAACTCAATTATCTGTATTGTTAACCTTAATTTCTCTAAATGGTAATGCTGGAAAACGTTTGTTAATAGCTTTTTTTTTAATTTAGTAGAACACAGGTATTATTCCAAATTGCCATAGACTTTTAACCTATTTCCATTGTAGGTTGAATTATTCTTTAGTAATTCAAAACTTCTGTCATAAATAAAATGTTTTATGAGAAATATATTCATGTTAAAGTAACATCTTCAAGGTCTGTATTAGAAGCTTTCATCACATCGGAAGAATGTTAGCACAGATATAGAACATATTTTCCTCGATGGTTCACCAGATAAAGAATCTGCTTGCAATGCAGGAGTCACAAGGAGATATGGGTTTGATCCCTGGGTTGGGAAGATGCCCTAGAGGAGGAAATGGCAACCCATCCTAGAATTCTTCCCTGGGAAATCCCATGGACAGAGAAGCCTAGCAGGCTATATAGTCCATGGGGTTGCAAAAGAGTCTGGCACTACTGAACACACACACATACATATTATATGTCTAAATTTTATTTCTATATCAAAGTGCTTTATATTGCCTCCACATGAGTATTTAATATTTTCTCCAGTTTTTCATTAATTGCTTTTTTGTTAATCACTCTCGACTCCTGGCTATTTATAGATCTTTAAATTTCAATAAGTTGATTCCTTCTAAGTGAACATATCTATCAAGGTGAGTTATCTGTTCAACATTTATACTGATGTGTGTTCACTCTTTTCAGATCATCTTTATACCACTCCTGAAATTCTTAATAACTCTTGAAGTGATGATAGCTCAAAAAACCATAGAGTTTTTTATCTAAGTGTGTAAAATGAACAAGATGAGACTAACTTGGATATTTTTGTTGAAGGCAATGGTCATTATCATTTGGCTTAGTTTTAATTTTTTGTCATTGTTATTTTGTCAATGGATTTGTAATCACTAATGACATGAAATCTCCCTAAAATTGGAATTAATATATAGAGATCTGAACTTGGAAGCTGTTTAATCTATAAAAACAATTAGACATTATTCAATCTGCTCCCACCCTACCTCTTCTAATATTATTTGAAAGTTGATCTTGAAAACTCATGGCATTTTAATAATATAAATCTGAGACTGAGTCAGAGGTATTGTTAGAATCAGAATGACTCATTTTTAAATGATCATTGCTTGGTTCAATCTATAATGACCCAGTATTTACAATCTTGGAAGAATTTCCAATATACCAGTTTCTTCTCAGAACATTAATCTAATGGAAAGAATAAGTCATCCCTTCTAAAGGGGATGGTAGTGCTTATAGATAGTAGATAGACATATTATTCTCGATACATTCGACTCATTGCTTCCGATACAGCATAAAAGCACACATTATCGCTAGTTTAAGGATATTCATCCTTATGAAACATTAGTTCAAACTGCTAAAATCTATTATTATCTTGATTTGTACCAAAAATTATTCACTCAGACAGAGACCTATACTTCCCAATTGCTAAATGCGTTGGTTGTTCTAACAACCTCTTGTTCAGAATTTTCAGTGGGTGACATTTCTATAATTTCTGTCTATACAGGTTCTTTCTTCCCTATGACATTTGAGACCTTCCCAAATATTTACCAAGGATTTCAACTACCATTTAAACTCGTGAGAACTAAAGTGGAAAGGTATCTTGTGGAGTATGTGAGGCCTTAGGACCTTCAGGCCATAGAGCAATAGATTAAACGACCTCTCAAGACCCCCTCCAGTTCTATAGTCTATGGGGACTGATAAACCACAGAGATAGCCGAACAAAGAGGATACAATGAAACTGGCTCTATTATCCCAGCATTTAATGGTTTTCTGTGTATGAAGTTCAAAGCTGAAACTTTCAACAAAGATTCCACGAACACAGTGTTTCCTGCACTTACCACTTTTCTGCTTACAATATTTTCTAACATTTTTCAAAGGCCAAGAAAATGTGCTTTCTTTATAATTCCAGAAGTAGTTTAAGTAACAGGAGATATTGTTACAGATAAAAAATATGACAGTGAAATCAGAGTAATAAAGTTGGGTTTTTGGTTAGGCCATCAGAGCAACCAAAGGAATATGAAAAAGGCAAAGGTATGATTTTTTAATAGAAAGAAAAGTAAATTTTGAGCAGAGACACTACATGCAAACCAAATGAAAAAGAAAGGGGGAAAGTTAAGGCACTTTGAGAAAGAGTAAATGAAAGATACCAAAAGGTGAATTAAAGTATATTCAAGGGCTCTGCGTATCATCTAGAAATAAATATGGTTTTAGTTAGAATAAAAGTCATTGCAGAGAAGAAGAGTCTAAAACTAATCAAAGCCAAGAAAGAAGAAATGCACAGTATAAAACATGAGGTATAGAGAAGCACCATGATGATGGAATGAAGTCAAAAGTGTAAAAAAAAAAAAAAAAGATAAGAAAATTAAGGGTAGAAAATGAAAGGAAGATTGCACGAGAGTTTGAGATAAATCAGAATCCTTTCAAGTAGAGAAGTAAGAAGGGGTCAGGGCTGGAGATAATGGGACCTCCATGAAATGGAAAGTGTAATTTATTCACTGAAGTGGTGGATATTGCTATCAATTTTAATGACTTCTTTGCGTCAGCTTTCAAACTAGAGAATTGAGAAAAGATATTAGCAAAGAGACATATATTTGCATATCTCAGGGAAAGAGAATGAAATAAATATCAAGCTAGGGGAATGATTAAGTTATTGAACTATTTAATTTCTGGCAAACTACAGAAAAAATTGAAAATCAACTGGATTTCAGAAAGCAGTATTAATAAATAAGAAGACCTTTATCAGTTACCTTTTAAAAACTTTATAGCATTTAAGGACTTGATAAAAAAATAGCCAAGCTTTCTAGACTCACTTATTTTTATAGCCACCGTCTGAAATAATTCTTAAAAACATAATACTCCAGCAGCTATGTATACACATTTAGTCAATCACAAAAAGCTTGATTAACTTTCTCAGAGAATGTTGGTGTGAATACACACACAGTGCACATATACAAACACACTTGCATTCATTTTAACCATTTTACTCTGCCAGGGGAAAGAAGAATTTTTCTCCTCCAGGAAGTCTTTTCCCCTCAACAGAGTATAAGAACTCATGGAAGTGCTTGGAGGCAGTCATTCATATACCCACCACTGTGTGAATGATGAAAACACACACAGAGGCAAGTGATGGAGTACAGAGCATGCTGTAGCCATCACCGCCTCATGCTGCCTAACAGCTTGAAGAAACCAAAGCCTCACGTCAAATTATCCCAGCCAGAACCTCACACTTACCATCTCCTGATAGGGAATACAGATAAAAATCATCCTTTCCCCATCGTAAGCAGTGTACTGCCAAGTGATTTATTAATGAGCATGAAATCCAAACACCATCTGTGTCAACCAAAAGAACGTTCTAGTTATGATTTTTGTTAAGATTTTGCCTGATTTGATCTCAGAAAATCGTCTGTGAAAAATCACCTCTGAAGGTCTCATCAAAGGCTGAAGTTGGAACTGATCTCGGCACTGATGAGTTTGATTTCACAGGAGAATGTCAGATTGCCTGGGAATTACTACATTGAAAGTTGCTTCCATCACTTCCAATGGGCATCGAAGCTTGAGTTCCATGGCTATGAAGGTCTTGTTTCTCATACATGTGATTTTGACTTCTCTCTAAGGCACAAGGCAACCAAGCCTGTGTTTATCCAGACAGTACAGGTTCAGATAATTAAAATAGTAAATCAATGTGACTCAGTGTAATTGATATGCACAGACTCAGGAGAATACAGAATTTTGCCATGAAGTCGACAAACAAACTTAGAGGAATGTCTTGGATATTTCTAATGCCATGTGTCTCCAAACGGGTATAGAGAATGAATATTTTAGAGACTGTGAAACAAAGCAGAGTTCACATCTGACTGGGACAATCAGGAAATTATTGATTTTTGTAGACGGGATTTAAGGATAGACCAAATCTAAATGTAGAGGTGGAAAGCTGGACATTAGTCCAAATAGATCAAAGAGCACGAATTAAATCACAGAAATTGGGGAAACGAGATATTCAGGACAAAGCCCTGAACTAAAAAGAAAACCAGAAGAAAGAGGTGATGAGGGGATCGGGATTGGGAATACATGTAAATCCATGGCTGATTCATATCAATGTATGACAAAACCCACTGGAAAAAATAAATAAATAAAAATTAAAAAAAAAAAAAAGAGGTGATGAGGCTGAAATTTTTGGAGAATAATTTATAGTGGGAATTGTATATCAGGGTATATCATAAGAAATACTTGAAAGTTGAAATTAAAAGAATGTGATATAGTCATTTGACTAAATCTGATATTCACAAAAATAACATAAAGTCAGGACTATTAGGAAGTAATCTAAAACCCACTGCTCTTGACACATACTCTCAAGTTCAAATGTAATTGCTCTGGAACAAGATTCTGGAAAAAAAATTACCTCCTTCTAAACTCTGACCCAACCTCTCACATCTCTATTTGTTTTCTGAGTCAAGCATCCAAAAATCTTTGAAAGACTCCAGAACTTAGTAAAAGGTTTCCTTTGCATGAGTCTGGCTATATAAATGCCTCTATTTGTCAATTTAAGAAGCTGAGAGGGGGAAAAAATTGCAACAGTTTTCTACAGAAATTAAGTCTAAAAATTACTTTAGCAGAATTCCACATTCAGTATGTCTGTAAAGTAAACCTGGCAGCCTCTCCTCATTTTATTTTCATGCTAATTCAACTGTTATCAATTTACAGAAGTGATCACCTTTAAAAATGACCATTCACTGACATAGAATTCCCCATTTATTTGGTTTGTGATGACCTAATTGATACCAACTCTGCCAATGTTATTGCTCTATTTTTCTTCTTATTTGCTCTTAACTCTTGTTACACAGCCTTGTTGTTGGTTAGTCGCTCAGTCATGTCCGACTCTTGGCAACCCCATGGACTGTAGCCCACCAGGTTCCTCTGTCCATGAGATTCTCCAGGCAAGGATACTGAAGTGGGTTGCCATTTCCTTCTCCAATTACACAGCCTAAATTTAAAATCATCTCTAAAAAATGTCTATTATGGAATATGCCTGTGGTTCATCTCTTGTGCATCCTGTTTTCTTTGGGGGGTACCTGAAGACCAGAAGAAAAAAACAGGGGAACTTGAAAACAAAAACCATAGCAACTGAATTACTCACAAACTTGATCATGCTTCAATTAGTATTTCTCTTTTGTCGATGAGAACCTCAGAACCTCCTATTCCCTATATGAGACTGTCCCAAATCAAGCCACTCTGATCCAGTGTTAATCAAGGCAATTCTTGAAATATTTGAATATGATCTCCAGTAAGACACAAGCTCTTTGAGTCTCTGGTTTTCTTATTTATATACAGCCCCAATAATACTTCTGTGATAGAATAACTGGAAGCTAAGATAAGCTAAAGAAATACAGAACCACACCTACTACAATGTAAGTGTTCTATAGTAAGTAAAACCAGTTAATAAGCAAAACTTCTGTTAATCAACTTGTCAATTTTTGATGCAATGCCAGATAAACAGCTTCATATATTTGGTAGCAAATGTACTGATTTTACTAGAACTGATGTGCTATTTAACATAGTTTATAAAGGGCTTAAGTATATCCATAAGTTTTGAGGGCAATGAGACATTTAAAAAGAGACAGAAGAAGGCAATTTGCCCTCTTCACTCTACTCACATTGATAAAAATCGATCATGGACTAATCAATAGCATTTCTGACAGCCTTTAGGGCACTTCGGCTACTGATCCATCTCCTAACTTGTCAGCTGCTGCTGCATGGCCTCCATTTATCTGCTATAAACTGTGGCCTTTATGCCATGCTTCCTTACCTTCTATTCTGGCACTCACCTTGATGCTATTATATTTTTTATATTGTTGGCAATAAATCAAATTTTCCTTCATAATTATTACTTGTACTTCAAAACTACATTTTTTACTTTGAAGACCCTTTTCACCTCAAGAAAGAAAATGAATCAAATGAGTGATTCATCTTGGGACATTGCATTTTCACACAAACATAAATGGTACAACTGTTACATAATAACAGAACTCTGAGTGAGTGAATAATAGTCATTCAGTCACATAAGACTCTGAGACCCCATGGTCACTGCAGCTTGCCAGGCTCCTCTGTCCATGGAATTTTCCAGGCAAAGAATACTGGAGTGGGGTGCGAAATAGTCTCAAAAAAGAAAAAAAATTGCACAGCCTGGAGTTGCCACTAGAGTGATAGTCCTCTGGTTTGGCTGTTAACATAATCCCATGTTGCAAACTCCAGAAATGCATAGGAAATTTGGGGAAAAGTCACAGTTTACTTATTGTGAGTCCTAAAAAAGAGAGCAAGAAGATACCATGAGGTTTCCCCATGATTGGGATTCATTGTATAGGTAAGTATTCTGAGCTGTTGCTAACAGCTAATGGCTACCCCCACGTAGAGTATTTGTCAGCCTGTTTCTATATGCTGGGGCTTCCCTTATAGCTCAGTGGGTAAAGAATCTGCCTGCAGTGCAGGAGACCTGGGTTCGATCCCTGGGTTGAGATGATCCCCTGGAGAAGGAAATGGCAACCCACTCCAGTATCGTTGCCTGGAAAATCTCATGGACAGAGGAGACTTGTGGGCTGTAGTCCATGGGGTCGCAAAGAGTCGGGCACAACTGAGCAACTAACACTTACTTACTTAATTCCATATGCAGTCTATGCCAAGGGAGAATACTCATGGAGAGAACCCACTCAGCAGGCCCTGCTTCTTTCCTCCTGCCTAACTGAGTCCATCGCTGCTGCTACTGCTAAGTCACTTCAGTCTTGTCCAACTCTGTGCAACCCCATCCCTGGGATTCTCCCGGCAAGAACACTGGAGTGGGTTGCCATTTCCTTCTCCAGGGTCCATCACTAGACAGAGGTAAAAAGTAAGACTCTGACTACCTCACTCCTATGCTTTTTATTGCAAGTGTCTTCATTCTGGCCTCTTCCACCATGGCCAAATTAGAAAACTAAGAACAATTTCCCTACTTTGTTATCACCAGCAGTCTTGTTTAAAAGAGACCCTGATTCACTTAACTTATGCCCCGTTGAGCTCTTGCATGTTCCTTTCTATTTATATTGCCTTTACCTGGACAATAAAGAATCTGCCTGAAATGCACTAGACCTGGGTCTGATCCCTGGGTCTGGAAAATCCCCTGGAGAAGGGATTGGCTACTCAAAACACTGCAGTAGTCTTGCCAGGAGAATTCCATGAATAGAGGAGCCTGGTGGGCTATAATCCATGGGTTGCAAAGAATCAGACATGACTGAGCAACTAACACTTTACCATATACATACTATTCTATTTGCTTCTAAGATCTAATGTTGGGCAAAAATCAGACACTGTCTGTCCATAATCTTATGGAGTGTTATCCCTAGCCAAGAAGACAATTAAATTAGCTCACAAATAAATTGAACTGAAACTCTAATAAATGCTACAGAGTGAAGGTGCATGGTGCCCCGAGAGCACATAAAGTGGAGTTGACCTGTTTATAGAGACCAGGGAAGAATTCCACATGAAAATAATTGAGCTGAGCTTAGAGGATGGATAGGTGCTAAACAACGTAGCAGATGCTCCAGGGCCTTGTCCAGCCCACCCCTTCAGGACTAAGGCAGTAATTCCCACCCATGGGGGAAAGTCAGTGGCTAATCATTTGCAGCTAAATTGCTCTCCAACTGGAGACAGAGAGCGATGGGAAGGGTGGGCAGGGCAAGTTAAAGACCTGACTGATATGTTTGGTCATTTCTCATTCATAAAATAACACTACTCCAATTACCTCGAAAAGTTTGGAGGAGAATTAAATTAAATCACATATGTGAAGTACTGAGCAGAGAACTATGTTAGAGACACTTTAGTGCAACTGAACATGGACTTGTTGACAGACCATCCTGGCTTCAAATTATAACCATGCTATTATTCAATGTGTGAAAGCAAAGATAAATGGTTACAAAATTTTCAACCACATAAATTTGCTGAAGGTACTATGAAAAGTGAAAAAGTGAAAATGTTAGTCACTCAGTCATGTCCAACTCTTTATGACCCCATGGACTGTAGCCTTCAAGGTTCCTCTATCAGTGAAAATCTCTAGGCAAGAATACTGGAGTGGGTAACCATTCCCTTGTCCAAGGGTTCTTCCCAATCCAGGGATCAAACCTGGGTCTCTCTAATTGTAGGCAGATTCTATACCATCTGAGCCACCAGGGAAGCCCCAAAGGTACTATAACCCAGCACAAAGTAGAAAAGTAAGCACTTCATTTTCATATTAATACTAATTAATATCAAGTGTCTTAAACTGTCAAGGATAATTGTTATTTATTATTAGCCTTTTTATTTTAGTGCCTAGAATAGCATTATAATTTCATAAATATTTCAAATGAATAAATGACAATTTCCCAGTATGTAATTTATTCAATAATACTCATATTCATTAACTATACGTATTAATTGCTTTCTATGTATGGAAACTGTTGAAGGTAAAATTTGCCTGATATGCTTGGAGAATTGGTAGATATTTATGACTGTCAAAGAAGATTTCAATAGTAATGTAAAATTTCAATTTCTTTTAAAGGATATAGGCTTCTAAAAGAGGTCAACTCCAAGTTTTAAACAATAAGAATATTCTTACCCATCCATACCCCATACAATTCTGTAGGCCTTTTTCATATCCCTGTCTGTCTTTCTTTCTCTTATTTATATAGAAGTAGTTTAAAAAACATCTGTGAATTATTAGTTATTAACTTCTCACAAGTTGCTAGGTGTTGATATATATCTACCACAGACTGCAGACGAAATGTTCAGAGCCGTAGCTATTAAAAAGTTTTGTGTCATAAATTTTGTGTAAAATAGAACAGTATCAAATCGGAAAGACTCTGTAGCCTGTCTCCTCTTATCTACCATCATTCCTTTATGAAGTTGTCAGCCTGAAGAAAATTGTCAAAAGAATACAGTAAGAATCAGCCCTCACTGTCTCCTATAGAGACCCATTTAAAACAAAGTTCAAATCACTACTTTTCTTTCAGATAAAGCAAATAGACTATTTGAATAAAAAGACCTTTGAGGTCTTCATAATCAAGATGAAGAGGGTGTATTGGAAGATAATATGACGTAAATTTAAAAATATCAAAAGGAAACATATTATCAAGATTAGTCTGCAATTCATTTTGCCCAACACAATTACAGAGCTCCAAATCAGCCATCCTTAATTTGAATGTTTACTTTCACTTAACTTCACAGATTCAACATAGAGAACAGTAATAGCTCCCCTTCAGTATTTAGTCCTTACTACAGCTTGTAACATTAATGTTTTAATGCTGGGAACAGCTGCCCCATCCCAGAAGCTAGATCTTACATCTGATACACTAGTAATGTTTATCTCTTGGTAGCAGGTTATTGCTGGGCTTCCCCGGTGGCTCAGTGGTAAAGAACCCACCTACAATGCAGGAGACTCAGGAGACGTGGGTCATGAAGATCCCCTGGGCCATGAGGATCCCCGGAAGAAGGAAATGGCAATCCGTGCCAGTATTCTTGACTGTGAAATCCCATAAACACAGGACACTGGCGGGCTACCGTCTATGGGGGTCACAAAAGAGTCAGACATAACTAAGTAACAAAACAACAATGATAACATGCAGGTTATTCTTAGGGCAATATTAATATTATCACATAAGTAAAATTCAAGCCATAATAAATCTTTGAAAAAGAAGGATGACTGACAATGTGTCACTTATTTCAAAGTCTACGCTTGAGAGATAATGATTTCTTAATTTCTTATAAAAACCACAGAAATCTCAATAATATTTCATAGTATTGTGTAGAATAATGAACACTCAGAAAAAGTTAGTATTCTCAGGCACCATTCTAAATGTTTTACATCCCTTCCTTCCTTGCCACCATAGTAGCAATAATAAGGTAGGCATTGCTATTATGATCATTTTACAGACAAAAAAACTTCCCTTGGAAAACTTAATAATCTGTCCAACATCATTATTTAAGTGGCAAACTAGGATTTGAACCCAGGTTGTTAAACTCCAAAGTTTTTATTCTTAATTAACTTTAAAAAATTAATAAGGATTTAGCATATAAAATATGATATTATTGTAGGCTATTAAGTTCAAAAGTCCACATGCATACCATTTGTTGAAAAACTCTATTGAGTCAAATCTTCAGCTTCAATTCAGAGAACCACCTTGGGAAAAATATGTTCAGTACATCTTCCCAAACATCTGTCCAGATTTATTTTTCAAAATCAGATTTCCCAAAAGTAGAAGTATTTCAAAATTTTAACTTAGCAAAAGAAATTCCTAAGGAAAAATATCTATATAAATGCTCATTCTTCAACATATTTTTTAATATTTCTGACTGCTATCTTCCCGAAATAAATTCTTGGCAATTTTCCTCAAGGTTATCTATTGTAGCAATCATATACAAAATAAATGATATGCATAGGAAAATTGTTTTCCATTTAGTTAAAACACTAAGTAATTATTTCATTCTCTTATACCAAATCTACTCAGTAAGGCTCAACTTGATGAAGTATGTAATTTGAAATTCTTAAGTTTGTAATTTGAATGATTACTTTCTCTCATAAGCTTCTTAGGGATTTTTTTTCGTTTGTAAAGCTAGAACATTTGGCTACCCAAACATAGCATCAACAGAACTTGTCACGCAATCCATTGTTTATTAATCATTTTCTACTGATAATCTAAATTATGATTAGCCTTGCCTCAGTGAATTCTTTACTCTTCTAATATACGTTGAATTTAACCCTGTTACATACTCTGATTTGTCATAATTCTGAGAAATGAAAGTGAAGAATATTTCTTTAAAAAACAGATGAAAGCAAAAGAAAATATTCTAAATGTGAAAGAAATTGCAAAACTAATGTTTTATCAAGGCCAGATGTCATAGAGAACACAGTAAATGCCTACATATTTTACAGTTACTAATCCAAAAATCACAAGTTGAAAGCATGATTCAACTGGGACATTTCCTTTTAATTTAGATACACAAGCTATTCATTTATGAACCATTTATGAATTATAATAAATAGTAATAAAAACTACCAAATGAGCATGGTAAGCTATTTTTCATGCGAATGACATTTCAGAAGATTGGGGTAAACAAAAACTCCAAGAAATATATTTTATTACATGCTTTTCAAAAAGTCATCATTGTTATTT
Source organism: Cervus elaphus (assembly GCF_910594005.1). Classification (NCBI taxonomy): domain Eukaryota; kingdom Metazoa; phylum Chordata; class Mammalia; order Artiodactyla; family Cervidae; genus Cervus; species Cervus elaphus. The sequence goes on along the minus strand of NC_057835.1, from coordinate 41,970,467 downwards.
GCTAAAAAGGCATAATAGCAGAATTGGACAACTTTCAGACAGATATAAATTCAGTCTGGAAAACCAAACTTTTCAGTCTGGAGTAGACCAGCCTTGCATGTACATGGCTAAATCAGCTTTCGACTCCATTCTCAACACCCCTTTTATCTATGTAGACTCATTCATTATACTTTTAATCTCTCCAGACCAACTCTGTATTGCTTTCTATTTTTCTAGTCATGGTTGTAACAATCCATCTTCCTCTTCTCTACATCCAGTCTATTTTTATCTTCACAAAATCACATCTTCTATGATTCTTGTCGGAGGCAAGGCTTAACCTCTTTTTTCATTCCAGAAAGAACGAAGTATGAGAAACAAAAGTATAGAATGACAAAATAAAAATAGACAAATTTTTAAAAGTTTAGAAAAATCTCTATTTTGAAGCTAATCATCTGCTTGGCTAATACAATTATCCATGTCTATTTAATATCATCTCTGAGTCTCTGGGACAAGGACCAAGTACTTCTGTACAAAGTCTAAAGTACTGGGCTCACCAGGCATTCAGCAAGTGAGAATAATGAGGACCCTGACCTTTAAAAGTCCTTTTACCTTTAGTATTCACCCCATTGCTATTACTTGCTTGAATGATTTCACTGAATTTGGAAAGAAAGGGTATATAGAAAGCATTGCATTTTCAATTCTCTAACTGCCATCTCATACCATGCATTAGTCAGCTCTAGAGAATAAATGAGTATGAATATTAAAATTTATTTCAATTTATTCTTTTTCATTCAGTGAAATTATTCAGGTAAAAGTTTTGGTGCCGGAAAGAGTTCTGATGTCTTAATTACACTGATGCTGGTTGCTCGATTAATCAGATCATGGTGGTAATGAAGGCAAAATCCTGTGCTGAACAATGGCTTTGCTTTTCCTAAGCTGCCAGCTCTGCGCATGACAGAGGTAGATGCTTAACACACATCTTGATTAGTCAACAGAGCAACAGGGTATGAATAGATCTGCAAAATCTATCATTGCCTTTGAGGAAATTGTTTGGTATACATGCACAACCAATAGTGAGAGAAAAGCATCTATTTGGTAAAAAGATCTGGTTTGTTAGCTTTCAATTATAGTTTAGTTTGAGCAGAGCAATGCCAATGTCCTTGCCATATACCACATAAATTGTTTACAATTCTAAGAACCCCTACATAACAGCAAATATTTGGGACATCAATACATAAAAACATTAGGGTCATATTTCCAATTAAAATGTTTACACACCTTTAAATGAAGAAGCATTTTTGTTTATTATGACCAGTAGGAATACCCTTCTGCAGCTGATAATAACCAATGGTCAAATGGTCCGATAAAGTTTCATTGTTGGTGCTGGTGTTGCCTGATTATTTCTAATATTATTTGTTTCACATGGTGGTGGTTTAGTCACTAATCATGTCTGACTCTTTGTGACCCCATGGACAGTAGCCCGCCAGGATCCTCTGTCCATGGGATTTTCCAGGCAAGAATACTGGAGTGGGTTGCCATTTCTTCTCCAGCGGATCTTCCCCACCCAGGGATCAAACCTGGGTCTCCTGCATTGCAGGTGATTTCTTTACCAACTGAGCCACCAGGGAACCCTACCTTAATGATTATATTATATTGATAACATTAATATAAATGTATCTTTTGCTGGTTATTTTATATCTTTGATGCAAATAAGACATAATAGTGCATCACAACCTTGAGAATATTTCAGTGCAGTTTTATAATCAAGTAAAATCCTCCAAGGATTGTTTTATTTCTCACTGGGATCCTGGAGCCTAGTTCAGTGCCTCACACAGAGAAAACTCATGGAGCCTGCTTGTGGAATTTCATAGATCCATTGAAGCGCCATTGTACACTCACAGGTCAACAGCATACCTATGAGCTGTGTGTCTGATACTCCTTTACAGTCCTAGATCCCCAGAAATGTGAAAACTCAGCCAAATTCCTCAAGTTTTCATCAGCTCACATGAGAATCATTTGGCTATAGAAAAAAAAATCATAAGTAAAATCCCTGTGGGGGGACAGGCAAGTAACATAAATCAATAGTAGAGAGAAGAGTAGGAACTATTAGAGAATCATTGAAAATGGCCAATTGGAGAGACCAATCTCTTTAATGTGAGTGCTTCTTAGATTTAGCCAAGCACTGTCAAATCATAAGCATCAAGAACTATCAAATAATCTGACTTCAAAGAGAATTTGGAAATCCAGAGTTCTATATGAAATCTCAGATTATTCAAGTTTGGAAACAACTAAAAATATTTAAAAGTATGAGGGTCATACAAAGCACATTCAAGCCATAACTTTATGATCTTTTGTGAACTGCAAAGAAAATGGAGTAAGAGTTGTGAAGATCTGGTTCTAAAATATATCCTAAATTCCTTTTTTATTATATAAAATAAAGATTGAATTACATTATTTTTAAGGTCCCTTTCTGTTGTAACAACTTACCTCTTTATTATATGCAGAAAGAGATATGAAATATTGACCTCAGCCATAAAATAAGGAGTGTGCCTGAATAATCGTTGGAACATCCAGAAATATACTGTGTAGTCTATCAAGGAAAAAGGCAGGGGGAAGTTATGGGGAGAATGAGAAAGAAGAATAAATAGGATGCCATTACACAAGGAGGTTCTGTGGTAAGTATTCACAAAACATGACTGAAGTCGGTTTGCCTGTGGCAGGCGTAAATTTATACAGTCAGTGACAGAAGAGATAAGATTACTTGGAGGGCTGGTGAGAGTCTGTTTTGGTCATTAGACTTTAGAAAAAGAAGGTCAGAGGATTTATTTTGAAAAAGAGGTTTAGGGAATCGGCAATGAGGCTCAATAGTAAGAGATATATTGTCAACAAAAGAAGTAGGAGAGAAAAGTTAAGAACAGGATTGTTGGAAATGCTGGAGCCAAAGGAAGTGTTTTAGTTATGGGATAAGAAGAGTCTTACTTAGAAGCAGTGTCCACAAATAAATCAGAGGTAGAACAAAACAATGGGAGCTAGCTAAGTGATTTTAAAAGACTCACTCAAAGTTGGCAGGCCTACAAAAATAGTCTGCTTTGGCAATTTCTTAGAAAAAATTTTGATGAATCTATATTATTTATTACCAAATGTAATCATTTCTTACACAGGCCTGAAATATGCTGGATACTTTTCTTATAAATTTGGAATAATAGTAAGAATGATTAAGGATTGATTAAGGATAATGGAGAAGAAACAACATATTCCCTTCCTATTGGCTAGATTTTATCCTTTATAATATTCTTTGTCTAATTTTGAATTAAGAATACAAAAAAAGAGTTCACTGTAAAGATAAACATACATACTGTGGGCTCAGTTACTCAAACTGTGTCAAACTCTTTGCAAGCCCATGGACTGCAGCCCACCAGGCTCCTCTGTCTATGGGATTGTTCAGGCAAGAATAGGAGTGGGTTGCCATCTCCTCCTCCAGGGGATGTTCCCAACCCAAGGATCAAATCCACATTTCTTATGTCTCTGTATTGGCAGGCAGTTTCTTTACCACTAAAGCCACCTGGGAAGCCCCAAAACATGCAAACATACTATTTGAGGATTAACAAACAAAAAATATGCTGGGTTAGTAAGTAGCACAGTTCCACACTGCAGAGGCGGAGATGGATCTGAAAAGGGTAAGGTAAGCTTTATTCACTGCCTACATATATGCTGGGAACTCTAAAAGTTCTATCACTGTTTTATCTTAAACAGATGACAGAAATTACTTGATATGTATGTGTTAAGTCACTTCAGTCTCGTCCGACTCTCTGTGACCCAATGGACTGTAGCCCACCAGGCTCCTCTGTCCATGGGGATTCTCCAGGCAAGAATACTGGAGTGGGTTGCCGTGCCCTCCTCCAAGGGATCTTCCTGACCCAGGGATCGAACCCATGTCTTCTGTGGTTTCAGAATTGCGGGAGGATTCTTTATCGCTGTCACCAAGGATGCCCAATATGTAAGGTATCACCACATTTTTGAGAAGAGAACATTGAGGATTAACATTCTTACATAATCTGCCTAAGGTCCCTGACAGCTGACCAGAATTTGAATTCAGATTAGGTGGATACCAGATTCTGTACTCAAAATTGCACCAGTGTGTTATTTACCTCCAGTAGGTCAAAAGTAATCATTATTGCCATTCTCAGAATGTTTTTCTATTAAAGTGCCTTCAGGGTGGTCCACTGACTAAGACTCTGAAGTGTTTTCGGGGGGGTCCACTGGCTAAGACTCTGCACTCCTAATGCAGGGGCCTGTGTTCGATGCCTGGTCAGAGGAAACTAGATCCTGTACGCCTCAGTGAAGATCCTGCATGCTGCCACTAAGATCCGGTGCAGCCAAATAAACAAATAAATATTTTAAAACAAATTGCCTTCAGGCTTTTGTGCTTACTATCCCTTTTTCCTGAAATGCCAGTCCTCCAAATCCTCAAGTAGCTCATTTCTTTTTCTCAACAGGTGACAAGTCATTGGCCTCCTTCTCTGGGAACCTTCTCTCTGTGAGCTATGCCAAGTGGCTTCTTCCAAGTCACTTTCTTTATTCTGCACTGTTTGTTGCCACCATGGCACTTTCAATACCTTACATTAACTTAGTCATATTTCATCTCTGGAATCTACCTCCTTCGGTGAGAATGTAATTTGTATAAGAGCCGTCTTCTCATATATAGATATACATATATATTTATTTTTATTTTTAACTAGAGGATAATTACTTCACCATATTGCAATGATTTCTGCTATATATCAACATGAATCAGCCATAGGTATACATATGTCCCCTCCCTCTTGAACCCTCCTCCCACCTCCCTCCCCATTCCACCCCTGTAGGTTGGCCCTAAGCACCAACCTTGGGTTCCCCTGTGTCATACTGCGAATTCCCACTGGCTATCTATTTCACTTATGTTAATGTATATGTTTAATTCGATCCTGTAAATCTAACACTTAAAACCATGACCTACATATATTAGCCACTTGATAAATCTGTGCCGAGTTCATGAATAAGGACTGATTGTCTAAGCTTGATTTCTGATTATTTTTGAGTAATAACTTAACTGATAGTTTTGTGAACTTTTTTTTAAAAAAAAGGCCTTCATCTTATCATGTCAGATCCTCAGTTCTTACAGAACTAAGCATGAATAAACAAGGTGTACAGTAAACATCCTTAAGGAGCTTCCGTCCATCTGTTGCTATGACTCCTCCCATCAAATGTAACATGACCTTCATGAACTGTGAGTCCACATCCCCACAGGTCTACTGACTTTCCCAACTTCTCTCACAGCCTTCCCTTCCTGGGGCTTTGCACACCACTCTTGCTGAAATACCCCTACTCTCCACTGGCTAAAATATTGCCACAAATTTATACCAACAGGTTCAGTTTTTCTTTCCCTTTTCCCACAACTTTGCTTTCTTTCCAAGGACAGACCTTACTTCATAACACTGTATTGATTATTTTCATTTCTACCTCTCACACCAGATTTTGGGATCTCAAAGGCTAGGAACATGAAATAATTGACTTTTAAATGACTGTTTTACTGTGTCATGCCATTCTTAATGACTAGTTCATTTTGTCTACATTTTAGACTGAGCTGATCTCTAAGAATGGTAAACCAATATTTGTATTCGTAATGAATTTTCTTTTTTGTATGTCTAATGGGAATTTAAACACTTTTCTGACTGCTATTTACCCATGCTTTTTAAAAAAGCATGAAGATTGCTACAATCTGGGTGAAGTGAGAAGAGCCAGTAGCAATGTGCAAATAACATTCATGAGCTGGGTTAGTCATGGAATCTCTGGAAGCCTTTGATATACAGCAGACCACAACTCAAGTTTAAAACCACAGTAGTTCTAAAATATCTATAAAAATTAATGCAGGACAACCGGAGTCCTGAATTATTGTGTGTGTGTGTGTGTATAGTGTGTACATCAAATTTGTAGTTGCACTAATTTAGCTTTTTATTTAGAAAAGAGTTTCTCTCCTACCCCTTAAGTAGCTTTAAGAACGCTCTTGTCTGTGGCTAATAATCTTCCTATTACTTTATCTTCAAAGAATTAGAGTGACCCCTACTGTCCAAGTTAAGTAGATAAAGTCTTCCACTTTTCCTAAGGAACTTTCAAATGCAAATTTTAACTTACTGCTTACAATTTCTAATCAAAATCAGAATCCCTTATTTCACCTTAAACCCATTATTAAAGCAGAATGAAAAGAGACATTTGATGAAAGTTTTTCACCAATAAAAAATGTATGCACTTAATTTAGCTTCACTGCATATTCTACTCTGTCCAGCATGGCAAGTTTTTTTTGTTTTTTTTTTTTTTTAATTATAATAAGCAAAGAAAAGAGGAACTGAGGTGAAATGTCAACTTGGTAGTAAAATGGGCATTTGAACAATTGCAATTGATTTGGGATGTAAAAGAAATGCAGAAAGATCTGAATACAGGTTTGTCTAAAATCGAGATTTCAGTAATTCTCTATTTTAAAAGACTAAATTAGAAGTACTGGCTTTCTTTCACATTTTTGGTTTTAATAGACACTAAAAATTAATAGAAGGCTTGGCTGTAGATAATAAAGATTTCTGTCATTTGTTGAAGTAGTACAAATCAATATAAAAGCTAGAGACCCGCAGTCACAACAATGACCTCAGTATGGGGCTACCAAGAAAAATGACATCTCAAATTTTCACAGAGAAAAAAAAATTATAAAAGAAGTTGTTCTTTGAACTGCTAGATATCCATTCTACCTTTTAAAATAATGTGCCTTAATTGAGTTTTTATTGAAGCCACCTTTGAAGACCTTAAGAATTTTTTGGAACTCACTTAGGTTTTAGTATTGAATGTATCTTTTTACAAAATGTAATGTACCACATTGACTTGCATCAAAAATTAAAATACTTTGAAAACTTTTTAACCATTTCAGTCAAAATGGGTTCCAAATGAAAACAGAAGGGCTACAAAATATTGCTGTAGAAAAGTATGTCTGTATCCATGGCATCAATAAAGTGTTTATTAATGTTCAAATGAAATTAGATTTGTAAGATCAAAACTGATTTTTATAATTATAGAAGTAACTAAAGTTTGAATGTAATTTTTCACAGTTATTTGAATCATAAGATAGCTGCACCCCAAACTCTGTGATGGTTTAACATAATGATATTGAGATAAAAAAGTATTTGTATAGAAAATCCTTAACACATAATAAAACATCTCAAGCTAACTTTCTAATAAGTATTGTTGATTTCTGCATGGGTCCTCCCTAATTAAGGAGCTGCTTTTATTTTTTTCTATTTCTTAAATTTTTAGTCTTGATGTTTAGAGATCAATTCGCTTCAGATGACAGTTCTGAAAAATCCATGCCACAATGAATGGGGCCAAAGTAGGTTCTGGACTATTGAGAACACATAGCTTTAAGGATAAAAAATGGTGACAGAGGTAGGAAATACTGAAAGAGATATTAATGTACTCTATATTACTGTTACTAAAAGCATCTGTTCAGCATGGTTCATTTGGTTTCTGCTTAAATTATATTGATTGTTATAAATATGATATTGTACAATTCTTTTTCTTCTTACCATCATTAAATAAATTTAAGACCTGTCATAAAGAAAAATGCTGACTCCTCAAACTGAAGACAGTTTTGCTTTTATAATATTAAAATAAATTTCTTATTTAACAATATATCTTAAGTAGAGGAATATCATTAGCAAATATTACATTATTTCATGAAAGTTATCAAATTCTTTTGTTAAAATTTAAATCTATAAAAGGAGGCTCAAGAACAGAAAATTCACATACTTGCTTTCAGCACAAACTTTAGTTTAAAAAAAAAATCCATAGACAATATACCATCTGTCTCCTTTACCATATGAAAAGAAAAGCTTTGAAAATCCAGCGGCTGCTAATGTGACATGTTGAAACATTAATCACCCCCTTAGGCCAATATAATTGTAGCTCCATGTTAATTACCTAACAATTAACAGCAGTAATTTCCAAGAGGCAATCAATGAATTAGCTTGTGATTTTCCCACAGATTTCAGTCCCACACTGCCAATCTGAATGCATTTCAAATTCCTCACTGTGGTTCATCAATGACACTTCTGGTGTATAAAATAAAAATTCATTTGCACCCTTACTAATTAGGCTCAAATATGTCCCTATGTGTATTGCAAACTCTATTCACTAGCACAAAATCTCTGCCACAGGCATTTTTTCCCATTTAAAAATTCATTTTCTATTAAATTAGAAGGTCACCTAGCAGGAAAATGTACTAATCAAGATTTTATCACTAACGAATTAAAGGTTTTTAATAAGCAAGTTTAATTAAGTTATCCTAACAAGTGATAACAGCTATTTACAACTTACGGGAATATGTGTGTATGTGTGCACTAGAGTATTGAGAGTTTTGAAATCATATTTCTTGAATTCAGTAGATGTTACATACTCCATACACAGAGGGAAGTTGACTAGGTACATATGTATAAGACTGATCGTTTCAAATATAACAATCTTGAATTGTTAAGAAGGCAGTTAAGAATGGGATGCTTGCTAGAAAAAAATTAGTTTTCTATATTTTAAATAATAAGAGACAGAGAATATTCAATTTAACAGAAAATTATCTTCTTTGCTTGACACTGTATTCGTACTGGTGTGAATTATATTTATGTGTTGATAATTTGCCTTATAGTCTAAATGCACATATATTGTAACTGATTATTCTCTCTTGAGATAATGATAAAAATTGTACTTCCAGCCAGTTATATATCATTTCAACAGACAAAAACATCATCTTAATGGAGATATGTTAAGAAGCACAAGTTTCTTCTTAAAGGGTGTTACTCTCCACAGAGTAAAAGTGAAACTTAGATATAATAAGTAACCATCTATCTGCTTAATTTCCTAACACTTTGTTTTTATCTTTTAAAGGAAGAAAAAATACAATTGTGGAATTGCAAAACTGCCTAAAGGTGTCTTATTGGAACTTTGCCATTGCTGTACTGTTAATCTTTCCTCTGTTCTCTCTTCACCACTTATTATAAAAGGGGATATTATTTTAAAGGAAGATATCTTTTAAAAAGGAAGATATCTGTTTAATTTCTTAACACTTTATTTTTACCTTTTTTATTGTCAGGCACATATACAAAGATTCTTGTTCTCTGAAGAATATCTCCTTTTATAATAAGTGATGAAGAGAGAACAGAAGAAAGATTAACAATATGGCAATGGTAAAATTCCAACAAGACACCTATAGGCAGTTTTGCAATTCCACATTTGTATTTTTTCTTACTTTAAACGATTTGTTGATCAGATTCATCAACCCATAACTCAATTCATTCACTCATGAAGCACACACCTCTTTGAATACTATATCTAATATAAATCACAAACAAATATTTCATGTTATTTAATGGTGTCTTGAAATCTGCATGAGGCATGCAGAAAAGTTTTTAAAACGGAGAGAAGTCAGAATAGCAGAAGAAAGACCGAATCCACTCTCTTGTATGTGGCTCACAATGATTATTAATGAACACAAGCACTGGGATATAGATAATTTAAGGAGACTCAAAAAATACAACCTAGAATATTATCAAATGCAAATCCTTTCATTCTCAGATTCTTTTTTTTTTTAAGCAAGTTTTGACACAAATTATAACTAAATCTTGTTACAAGGCTCTCAACATTAAATCATACAATTTTTAAACTCAGAAGAACCTTAAAAGGTTAATTTAAAAATGGAAGAACTGAAGTTAAGTGATGTAAAGTGACCTATTTATGGTCACACAACCAGTTAATAGCAGACATAGATTTACTGACCTGTTAGGCCTATGCCCTTTATACCACATTATGCTGCTACACTGTTAGTAATGTCATTATTTTTGTCATTAATGTCATATTTAGCAATAATTACCACATTTTATAAAGAATTTGGGGAGTTTGCCTCTTGCCTTCCTGACCCATTCATTCTTTTCCACCATTAACTGTTAAATGGTAATACAAAGAACACAATAATACCTCTTTAGTACTATATGATAATAAGCACCCAAGAAACCCTCATTTACTAGCATTGAAGGCAACCATTAAACTGATTTTCCATTCCCTATTATCCATCTCTATTTCCCACCACTCCCTAATAATCTTATATATGGGCAGGGATTTGACCCTTCAAATATAAAAAAAAAAAAAAAGTACCATAGCCCTTTTTAAAATTTTACATTTTGCAAAACAAACATATAAAATAACAGTACTGGGGATTGCCAAATCTACAGTTCTTCTATTCATTTTTCTAATTTACAAAATATCTTGTTATAATATCCAGAGGTATTTTAGCCATTCCTATGTCTGTTGTCAGAAAAACGTTGCCTTCTTCCTATTCAACTCCAACATATGATCAAGATGCATGTGCCCCCAAAATCTGCCTTCACTACACTGGGCTTTTCCTATTTTCTTAAGTAACTTACACTTTTTAATGAGTGTATGTCACAGGTTAGCTTTAATTACTGAATTTTAATGTTTTCCCTTATTTTTATATAGATGTGTAGTGATCGATTTATATATGTCTCAGCTTAAATATAATTTCCTCAAAGAGATCTTATCTGATCTCATCAAACAATGTAAAATAGAAACTCCAGCCAAAATTTCTATCAATACCATGATACTCTTTTATTTTAATTATATTTCAAACTCTGAAATTATATTCTCTATTTACTCATTTGTTTAGTACCTTCCCCTTGCATAATGTAAATTTTATTTTAAAAAGTGACCTTACCATTTTAAATAATGTTCCCCTGGATCTAGAACAGGGTCTGCTTCAAATCTTGACTCAACAGTAAAATCTGTTTTTCCTCTAAGACAAGAAGAAAAAGACATGGATATCTACTTTGATTACTTACATTCAACATAGTCACTTATGGCAATCCTAGACAAAGCATTTATTCAAGAAAAAGAAATAAAAGCCATCTAGGTTGGAAAGAAAGTAAAACTGTCTCAGTTTGCTAATGACACAATCTTATACATAGAAATATCAATTTAGCCAAAAACTGTTAGAACTAATAAATTCATCAAAATTGCAGGATGAAAAATCAATATGTGAAAATCAGTTATTTCTACACACCAACTATATAAAAAGGAAATTAAAGGAATAATCCCATTTATAACAGTATCAAAGAACAAAATACTTAAGAATAAACTTAAATGAGGAAGTGAAAGACCTGTGTACTGAAAAACTATAAAACACTGGTGAAAAAAATTAAATGGAAATGAATAAATGGAAAGATATTTAGTATCCATGGATCATAAGATTAATATTGTTAAAATGACAATACTACCCATAGAGATCTATAGATTTAATGTAATCCCTAGCAAAATTCCATCACAAGTTTGACATAAATAGAATACCTAAATTTCTTTGGAACTATAAAAGATCTTTGTTGTTGTACAGTTGCTAAGTCGTGTCCTAAATAGTCAAAAAAAAAAAAAATCTTGAACAAAGCTGACAACATCACACTTTCTGACTTCAAAATACATCACAAAGCTACAGTAAAAAGTAATAATAATAATATGATAGCAGTTTAAAAAGAGACATATTGACCAAAGGAACAGAACAGAGAGTATAGAAATAAATCCAAATATACATGGTAATTGATCTCAACAATGGTGCCAATAATACATAAATGGAAACAAGATAGTCTCTTCAACAAGTGGTGTTGGGAAAACTGCATACCCACTTATAAAAGAATGAAACTGAACTCATATCTTACACTATGTGTGTTCATCCTAAATTGCTTCAATTGTATCTGACTCTTTATGACCCTGTGCACTGTAGTCTGTCAGCCTCCTCTGTCCATGGGATTCTCAAGGCAAGAATACTGGAGTGGGTTGCCATCTTCTCTTCCAGAGGATCTTCCCAACCCAGGGATCAAATCTTGATCTGCAACTCCTGCATTGCAGGCTGATTCTTTACCACTGAACCACAGGAGAAGCCCCATTTTAACACTATATGTGGAAATTGACTCAAAATGTATAAAAAACTTAAAAGAATGACTTTAAAATGTAAGACTTATTGAGAAAATATAGAAAAAAAAATGTCTTGATATTGGTCTTGGTAATGATTTCTTAGATTTGATACCAAAACTACATGCAACAAAACAGAATATAAACAAGTGAAAAAGACTAAAAGGCTGCATAACAGAGAAAACAATCAAGAGACAAGATAACAAACAGACTGGAGAGAAGATTTGCAAACAATCTACCTAATAATTGATTAACATCCAAAATATGTAAGAATCTTCTACAACCTAATAGGGAAAGAAACAAATAACCTGACTTTAAAAAAATATACAAATGACTTGGGTAGCATTTCTCCAAAGAAGACAGCTTTATGGCTACCAAACACAAAACAAAAAGATATTCAAAATACCTAATTAATAGGGAAATTCAGAGCAAAACCACAAAGAGATGTCACCTCACATCTGTTAGGATATCTCTTATCAAAAAATAGAAGATAGTGTTAGCAAGGAGGTGGGAAAAAAAGGAACTCTTATATACTGTTGGTGAGAATATCAAATGGTGCAGCCACTATGGAAATAACATGAAGCTTCCTCAAAAAAATTGAAAGTAGAACCACCATTTGATCCAGCACTCTCACTTCTGGGTGCATATCTAAAAGAATCAAAATCCAGATCTCGAAGGAATATCTGTACTTCTCTGTTCATTTCATCATTACTGATGATAGCCATAATATGGAAATAACACAAATGGCCATCAAGAGATGAATGGATGAAGAAAATATGGAAGTATATATCAGTGGAATATTATTTATAAAATTCTCTAAATGGGATATTATTTATTCCATAAAGATTATTTCTTAAAACGGAAAGAAATCCTGCCATTTGCAACAACATAAATGAAACTGGAAGACACTACAAAGTGAAATAAGCAATTGCTGAAGGACAAATATTGCATGATTCCATTAATATGAGGTACATGAGATAGTCAAATCCATAGAAGCAAAGAATAGAACAGTGGTTATTAGGGGCAAAGAGTGTGTGTAAAATGTGGAATTGCCTTTCAGTGGATATAAATTTTCAGTTACATAAGTTCTAGAGAGCTTCTGTACAGCAAAGTACCCATAACAATACAGTACTGTGCACTTTAAAATATAGAGAGAGGATAGAGTTTATGCCATGTCCTTACCAGAAATAAAGAAAAGCAAAACATAAAAGAACTCAAGGGAATTTTGGAGGTGATGGTTTGTTAGCACTTTAGTTGTAGTAATGGTATTACAAGTGTAAGCAGACATTCAAATTCATCAAGATTTTTACGTTAAATGTATGCAATTTTTGTATATCAGTTATAACTCAATAAAGTTTAAAAAATGATGACTAGCAGATCTGGGGTGTTCAAGCCCTGCACATTATTAGGAAAAGTCTGGCCCTTGACCTGTTCCTAGGAAACAACTTCTAAGCCTTGGAATATGTTGCCTCATAACAGCATCCTTATTTAACTTGGGCCTTAATACATATCAAATAGTTTATGATGACAGTGTGATCTATGGTGGGAGTCTTAGGCCATGCAAAACCAGTTTGACCTCAGGTGTGACTGGAGACTGAATACCTAAGATCAGCCAGGTATATCTGAATACTTCTCTACAATCAGTGAAATCCCTGGGGACTAACACTCAGATGAACTTCCCTGGTTGGCTATATTCCATGTGTGTTGGTATGCATCACTGCTTGAATCATTAAGTACTATTCACATCACTCCAGTGGGAGATGACCACTGAAACCTTGTGCCCAGTCTCTCCTGGACCCTACCCATATATATGCCTTTTTCTTTTGCTGATTTTGGTCTGTATCATTTCACTGTAATAAACCATAACCAACAGGTGTAACAACTTTTGAATTGAATGCAAGGCTGGTCTTGAGGGCCCTGAACACACTATGTTATTAGTATGGTAACCTCTGTTGTTGTCAGTCTCTAAGTCTTGTCTGACTCTTTGCCACCCCATGAACTGCTGCATACCAGGTTTCCCTCTCCTTCACTATCTCCTGCAGTTTCCTCAAACTCATGTCCATTGAGTCAGCGATGCCATCCAACCTTCTCATCCTCTATTGACCGCTTCTCCTGCCTTCAGTCTTTGCAGTAACGGGGTCTTTTCCAATGAGTCAGCTCTTCACATCAAGTGGTCAAAGTGTTGGAGCTTCAGCTTCAGCATCAGTCCTTCCAGTGAATATTCAGGGTTTATTTTCTTTAGGATTGGCTGGTTTGATCTCCTTGTAGTCCAAGGGACTCTAAAGAGTCTTCTCCAGCACCACAATTCAAAGGCTTCAATTCTTCCGCACTCAGCCTCCTTTTTATGGCCCAACTCTCACATCTGTACATGACTACTGGAAAAACCATAGATTTGGCTCTATGGACCTTTGTCAGCAAAATGATGTCTCTGCTTTTTAATATGCTTCTAGGTATCTTCCTGATTTTTAGGAGTGTTACAGTGTACAATAAACCTTTGAAACTTCATAATTTTTTCCCTGCTGCATATACATGCCTGAAAACAGGGTATGCAGACCCTCCCAAGAGATCTGATGCACCTGTAGGATAGGGCTAGCCCCTCCATATCACAAGTTCTCCTTCCTGTCCTCGACTGCCCGTCACCTAGTAACATTCAAACCAGTCACATCTTCTCATCCCTTTTTTCGCGTACGCTACTGTGACCTTCAATTAAGGTATTTGCATGGATCCTGGATCTGCTTTGTTGAGCCCTATTCCTTGGCACCCTCATCCCCACCGTGTATGGTCCCTTGTGGCATGTGGTAACTGTTTCTCTAGGACCTAAGACTACAGTAAACTTTGTTTTCTGGTTCAGTTCAGTTCAGTCACTCAGTCGTGTCCGACTCTTTGCAGCCCCATGAATGTTTTCTGGTACCCTTCCTATATTATTTCTTGTGGGCATAACTGACTGACCATCTCAAGAAAGAATATATAACATAAAATAGGAGCTCAGAAATGTAATCTCAAGTATTTTTATTTGCATTATGTTGGTGGCAATTTATTTGTTTGCTTTTTTTTTTTTTTTCCTGAAAAGGAGTTTTAAAACACTCACTATTGCTTTTGTTTTCACAAGAAAACAGAAGGGAATTGCTTTGAAGCAGCTTATTGGCTTTGACTGCTTATCATAATACGGCTATTTGCAATTGTTTCAAATCCTAGAGATTGTTCTTCAGCACACCCCATCTAACAATCCTAGTGTAAATACAGCCTTAGGGGAAAAAATGATAATTTAATGAGTGACATCTGAACAAATGGATAACCCTAATTTTTTGTATCCCTGCTCTTCTGTCAAAACCTAATATGAACCTATATAAGAACACATAATATATGCATAAAATCTAGGCTCATTGGATTTATAAATGTCAATAGAGGTAGAACCACATATTTCTTTTATATACAAATTATCTCTCAGTTTAAATAAACAATTGTATTAGTATTAAACATTTCTTCCATCCAACCTTGTGAATATCATGATGGTTAACACAATTTAAAACATATTTAATAGAACAAGGACATTGTACATTTTTAGCCTCAGTTTCTGTATACTTCAGTAGCAGTTTTTACTACTGCTGTTGAGACAGCAATGATTTTCAAAGAATTTATAAATCCAATTATTTTCATCATCAATTTTTAAAATCATCACTCTTTTGAAATATACCCCCAAGATGAGTCTGTTGTTTGGAGGCCAACATGCTAAATAAGTCCATATTTAGAAATGTCAAAGATGGATGAAATAAAAAAATACATATTTTATGTATTCAAATATATGTACACATTTTATATCACCTGCAGGGATTTCCATTACAATCTGATCAAAGATTACTCAATAAAGCAACACAAGTCCCCAGAGAACTTTCAGCATTGTCTTTGAAAGATGATATTGTAAGCCATGACAAAAAAGCAGAACTAGGTATAAAGAAAACAAAAATGTAGCAACCAAAACAACCTCTTTAAAATGTAAAATGTAAGGAAAGGGGAGAGATATATACATTTAATGAAAAATGAATCCCTCAATCGACCTTTTTCCCCAATTTGATTTTAACTTAATGATTCACAGAATTTCATTCCACCCAGAAAAGTATAGACTACCTCTCTCAAGTGTAAAAATATTGCCAGCTCTGAAAAGTCTGTTCAACTCTCTGTTCTGTAATTTTTAAACTACAGATAAGCTCAGAAGTCTTCGTTCATCATTTCTTATTTTAACCGAGTGGACCTGGAACATGGTTTCAGCTTTTCATCATGTAATAGTCACAAAATGTTGTTGTTGTTGTTGTTTAGTCACTGAGTTGTGTACAACTCTTTGCAAACCCATGGACTAGAGCCCACCAGGCTCCTCTGTCCATGGGTTTCCCAGGCAAGAACACTGGAGTGTGTTGCCATTTCCTTCTCCAGGGGGTCTTCCCAACCCAGGCATCAAACCTGCATCTCCTGAATTGGCAGGCAGATTCTTTACCACTGAGCCACCGTGGAAGTCCATGGCTTAGGTTAAAAAGTTAAAAGGCGTGTTTCACTTTCCTCTCTGTTGCAAGTCCTAGATAACTAGCACTCTGTCTGTAATAGAAACTAGACCTTAACACCCCAGGTAAAAATCTCTGAAACAAACAGGGTAAGTTTCCAAATGTTCTAATCATCTCTTTCAACACCTAGGAAAAACATCCTCCTAAAAAGAACTGAGCACATTGAACCAACAGCAGTAGTGATGGAGTGTATGGGTCCCTAGGATAGATTCCATCAATAGAAAAATCCTTGGAAGCAGGATTGAAGTTTAGTATAAACTTCAGAAGATAGTAATTAAAATGGATGGTAGGAGCAGGGAAAAAAAGTCATTACAAGAGGGCAAAGGAGTGCTAACTAAAGTCCACTCAAATCAGGGAATTGTATAGGACATTGTGAAAATTTTTCTCTCTCAGCAGTAGACTTGAGAATGGTTTGGGAAAACTGGGATTAAATCAGAGTCTGAGGAAAATATTGTGACCCAAGAATTTTATACCTAGGCAAGTTATTTTCATTAATTTTTATCTTTTATTTTCTAAAAAATATATATGGAGACATAATATCTACAGTGAAAAGGCAAAGGACCCTGAGATCAAATACAATTTGCGTTGCTTACTGAAATAAAGATATTTTATTCTAGTAAAAATATTTGAATAATTTTATAAGACTTTTCAAAAAGGTGTCTATTTTCAAATTAGTATGTAAGAATCAATAGCTTTTTATGCCAGTAATAACTAATTTGAACATATAATAAAATAGAAAATCCATTCAGAATAGCAACAAAAATATGACATAGTTAGGAATAAGTATAACAAGAGATACACAAAAATTTACACAAAAAGAATTACAGGGCTTTACTGTGGGATGTAAAAGAATTGAAAAAAGAGATAAATTATATCACTGAATAGTTATTTTAATATCATATATATATAATTTATTGATATTAATCTATATTTTAATGCAAGCATTTTAAAATATTATATATTCCCTTACCTAGTAACTTGAAATTTTTGAAAGTTTTATTCTAAGATGCTACTTGTTACTGTATATAAAGATATAGATTTACTGTATATAAGGGATAAATACAAATATATTTATTGTGGTGATTTTTATAGTAGTAAAGTTATAAAAAATAAATTAAATATCTAATGATACCACACTGGGCTTTTCTGGTGGTTCAGTGGTAAAGAATCCACCTGCAATGAAGGAGACACAAGTTCAATCCCTGGGTCAGCAAGATGCCCTGGAGAAGGAAATGGCAACCCACTCCAGTATGCTCACCTGGGGAAATCCATGGACAGAGGAGCCTGGGGGGCTACCATCCATGAGGTCCCAAAGAGTCAGACACAACTTAGCGACTAAATAACAACAACAATAGCACACTAGTTAATCTGTGATAAATCTATACACTATTATGAAACCATTACAATGAGCATAGAAAAATAAAAATTAATAATCGTTTCTTATGTTTGAACATCATGATCTGTCGCAGTATGTATTATAAAATTCTGTATTTAAAAAGGAAATGAAAGAAGTTTCCTAGCGTTCCAGTGGTTAAGAATCCGCCAGCCAATGAAGGGGACACGAGTTCGATTCCAGGTCTGGGAAGATTCCACCTGTCAAGGAGCAACTAAACCCACGCATTTAGTTGTTCCACACTGAAGTCTGCTCCTAGAACCTATGCTCCACAACAAAAGAAGCCACAGCAGTGAGAGACCTGTGCACCCCAGCTAGAGAAAGTCTGCATGCAGCAATAAAGACCAAGTGCAGACAAAAATAAAAATAATAAATAAATAGACAAATAAATAAATAATGTTCAAAAATACAAAAAAAAAAGGATAAGAAAGAATTGAGTAATGACAACATTCTTCTTTAAACTAAAGGAATGTCATTTGGACATTATTTTCCTCATATAATAATCATTCTTCAGTTGAGGAAAACTACTAGAATAAGTTCTCAAGTCATAAAAAATGATAAATAAATAACCAACAATTGTCCTTGGGAAAACTATAAAGTGGTTGCCAAGCTAAACACAGAAGTTCATGTGAGATGTGAGTCTTCTCTCCTTGCTAGTGTATTCTGAAATGTCTTTCTCTGGTTTGGACCTAAAAGGAGCATTCTGGAGAGATGATTGAACTAAACTTGGCACCTTATACTAGAGAATGCCTGGCATTCTCAATACATTATTGACTCTAGACCAGGCAACCAGTGCCGTTTCTCTGCCCCAGATGAATATGTGTTCTGCTGTTGACCGTTTGTGTGACCATCAATAGGACAGTATATATCCAGTGTTGGCTACTATCAACATACCATACAGATCCATCCATAAACCAGATCTCCAAATATTATCTTTTGTTGCCTGGCTGCAAGAACTAGCCAAACACCAAAGGGGATGTCAAAGAAGGGTAACAAACCAACAAAGGAAGGCACTGGGGATGTTTGAGCCAACTATTTGTGCAATTTGCATGTCTTCCGAATCCATTATAGTTGGACCATGTCTTTCATATATGATCCCAATTCAATGGCAGTGCATGCTTAATTTATTTATTTATTGGAACAGAAAATGTTGAGTTGGTGAAGGAAACTTAAGCCTAATATTTGTTTGATGACTTATAGCCAGATGTTCAGTCTTTAACAGTCATTAGCTAGGAGCTGCTTCTCAAAATGGAGAATCATTACTGACAGAGTATGACAAGACACTGCTCCAAATTATGGATCTGCCCAATGTTTCCCTTACTGGAGCTCAGCAAAGTCTCCATAAAGCATCTATAAGTGCAAAAGACACTTGAAGTATCATTGGTCATGATACTCAAGTCTTAGGTAGTTTACACAGCAGCCTGGACTTGAAGAACTCTTTTTATGAGTCCTACTCCAAACTGGAACCCTTATAGTTTACTCAGCAAAATGATCAGAACAGTGTACCCAAAAGTGGTACATGTTGCCTCCAAAATCCAAAAACCCCACTATGCCTCTTTCTTTGTGGTAGACCGTACAAAGTACAGCAATTTACCTTTACATATCGCAAGTCTGTTTCAAACAAGCCCCAGAAAATGGAACGTCATTGCACTGATGTGATAGGTGCCTGGAATTTCTTTCAACTTACCATATAACCTTCTAGCATATTTGTACATTTCTAAGATATTTAAGATACTTATGAGTTCTTGTTTCTCAAGGCAAATTAATATATTTTCATAGAAAGGATGAATGAGCTTGGAGTTCTGTGACATATCAAAAGGCTCAAGATCCTACCAATTATATGATGACCAAATACATATTGGTATAAATGTAATTTAAAATAGTGAAGATGTACTACTCTCCCATCCGGGTGAAAATGATCTACTTCTGATTATCCTTTTTAATATAGATAGAGAAAACCACTTCTAAGTCAATAACTGCATACAACATACAAGAGGCTATGCAATATCTATGCTTTCATAGACCCATATCTGAAATGAAAATCACAGTTGAAATCACTACTTTCCTAAAGTTTATGATAACCTGCAACCATTCCCAAGACCCACCTAGTTTTTGCACTGGCCAAAAGGAGAGTGAGTACTTGGTAGATAGCATCACCTTTAGCATCTTTGTTTTGTGGTGGTGGTACCACTCAATAAGTTCCCTTTGTTTTGGTATCGTACAGTGTAGGAGGAAAGGCAACCTAATGGGGAGGGGGTGGAGCTGGCATTGCAGGGTGTCTCCACTTTGGTTCTCTTCTATAACCACTCTTACTCCACAAGTCAGGGGGCCATTGTTGAGTTTGTACCAGTTGCCAATTATGGTTATGCCAATTGTACATTCAGGAAATATGTAAATAATCAAAAGATAGCACTGCAGACCTACTGAAACACGGTGAGAAAAAGATTCTGTCAAAGCTCTACAAATCTTCATGCTGTCCAGCGGATCAGAGATGGTATTTTAAGTCCCCAGATATCTTTGTTAACTCATACTTGTGGTTTAATATGTTAATCCAATACTCAGAGAGAATGATAAATGTGTTTTCATATTATGCCAAGTAATTAATACTTTTATGGGTTTTTTAGGTTTACTTTTTTAGTTAATTTTTATATCTTAACTGTCTTCTAATAAACTTTATTTTTAAAATATAAATTTTATAAATGCATATAATTAACAGTTTTCTTTTAATTAGCCTATTCACAAATATGCTCACTTTTCTTTCTTTTTCAAGTTTGAATCCTTTTCTGGATCTTGGCAATAACCTAGTAGACATTATGTACAAATGCAAAAATAAAATAAATACTAAAAATATTTTAAAAATCAATATCAGATTCACTTTAACAATATTTAGACACTCACAGAACTAATATTTGCTTAATTTTAGGGTGGCAAATTTCAAAAGACAGAATAGAATAGTTAAGTGTCTGGAGTACCATGGTGAGAGTAGTTCTGAAAACATACTTGGCTTCAGCTGAAAAACTCTGCTCTGATGATCTAGTGCTATCTGTCATGGACACTGGGGACTCTACTGCTGACTGATATTCATATATTTGCCATCTAGACCTTAGAAAGTCTGAATGGAAAACTGTCTCTTATGATGTAACATTACAGCTATTGTATATGCTATTCTATTTAGAATCAGAGATAGTTTTTTTTTTAATTAGGAATATTTACATGCTTAAAATGCATCCAAATAGATCAAATCATTCAAGCACATAAAATAAGAGTTTGATTTCTCTTTTCTTTCCTGATTTTGTCCAATTTGAGTTTTATGTAGCATCTATATGATGAGCTTTCCTGGTTGCTCAGATGGTAAAGAATCTGCCTGCAATGCAGCAGATTCCTGATCTCTGGGTTGGGAAGATCCCCTGGAGAAGGAAATAATGGCAACCCACTCCAGTATTCTTGCCTGGAAAATCCCATGGACAGAAGATCCTGGAGGGCTACAGTCCATGGTGTTGCAAAGAGTTGGACAGGACTGAGCGACTAACACACAGACACATATGATGTGAAAAGTTTCGAAAAACATGACTTACACAAATTTCTGGTACAGACTAGCAATAATCTGACATAAACCATTGCACAGGGCTTGAATTGAGCACTTTTTCCCTTTTGGATCAATAATATCAACTTACATTCTGGATTGTCTTTAAAATGTTGTGTTTAGTAATATAGTTGAAATACTGGTTAGTTAGGCTGTCAAAATATCATCTATCAGCCTATGATTTAGTTTCTCACATTGTCTTATGAAAAATGGAGACTTCTTGTGCAGTTTTCAGTGTCAAAATAAATGTAATCCTGTCCGAATGCTTCAAACACATTTCCTCAAATTAAATAACGTGTTAAACATGTTGACATCAGGTGCCATTTGGATCTGTGTATCTCCTGATTAAAAGAAGTCTTTTGCTAGAAATGTTTCAGACATACTTTATTAGCATATTTTAATTTTCTCTTTTCTATGTTTGTAGAGGGTGTTGTTTGATACCCTTTCTTCGTAACATACTGTGTTATCACAATTTGATTAAGATTTAACTTGACTAGATCAGAGGTTAAATCTTTATTAAATATATAGGAATCTATAAGAATTAACCCACCTTTTTTCATAGTCTTATCAAAGGTATCTAACAAAGTGTCTTGAATTTATCAACTGATAATTAAATAAAACCCACTTGGAAAGTTCAAATTATTTCACAAAAATACATCATTAAAAACAATATTTTTAGATTTTTTATTGAAGTAAGATTACTCAAAATATTAGCTTCAAGTGTACAACATAATGATTCGATATTTCTATTAGACACCACATATTTTTTTAATTGGCTGTATTCCCTATGCTGTAAATCACTTCTGTGTATCTTATTTATTTATACTTTATAGCTTATATATCTCACTCCCTTTCTTCATTGCCCTTCCCCTCATCTCACTTAGGTGGCCTCTACATTTTGACTTTTGTAAATAATGCTGCTGGGCTTCCCAGGTGGCGCTAGTGATAAAGAACCTGCCTGCCAATGCAGGAGAAATAAGAGATGCAGGTTCCATCCCAGGGTTAGGAAGATCCCCTGGAAGAGGACATGGCAACCCACTCCAGTATTCTTGCTTGGAGAATCCCACGGACAGAGGAGCCTGACAGGCTACAGTCCATAGATTTGCAATAGTAGGACATGACTGAAGTGACTCGGAACAGTACAGCAAATAATGCTACTATGAACATTAAAGGGAATAGCTCTTTTCAAATAATTGTTTTCATTTCCTTTGGATATAACTCCAGGAGTGGAATTGCTGGATCACATGATACTTCTGTTTTTAATATTTTGAGGACAATCTATACTGTTTTCCATAGTGGCTATATCAATTTACATTCTATCAGTGTTCTGGGGTTTCCTTTTCTCCACATCCTTGTCAACAATTATTTGTTATCTTTTTTACTTACTTATTTATTTATTTACTGCTATTTTGACAGAGGTGAGCTGATATCTCATTGTGACTTGATTTTTTATAGATTAATTTTACTTACCTATTTATTGCTGGGCTGGGTCTTCTTCGTTGTTGCGTGCCAGTTTCCTCCAGTTGCAACAAGTGGGGGCTACTCTCCAGTTTTGGTGGGAGGGCTTCTCATTGAAGTGGCTTCTCTTGTTGTGGAGCATGGGCTCTAGGGCACTTGGGCTTCAGTATTTGTGGCACGTGGGCTCAGTAGTTAAAGCTCTCAGGCTTTACAGCACAGGCTCATTAGCTGTGGGGCACGGATTAGGTTGCTCTGCAGCATGTGTGATCTTCCCGGCCCAGGGATTGAACCTGTGTCTGCTGCAATGGCAGGTGGATTCTTTATCACTGAGCCACCAGTGAAGTCCTCATTATGGTTTTAATTTGCATTTGCCTGATGATTAGTGATATTGAGTATCTTTTCAAGTGCCTGTTGGCCATCTGTGTATCTTCTTTGCAAAAATACATATTTAGGTCTCCTGCCTAGTTTTTAATCACATTGCTTGTTTTTGATATTGCATTGTATGAGTTCTTTATATATTTTGAAAGTAACCTTTTATCAGATTTATCATTTGCAAATATCTTCTCCAATTCTGATATTTGCCTTTTTGTTTATTGATGGTTTGCTTTGCTGTGCAAAAGCTTTCTAGTTTGATTAGGTCCCACTTGTTTATTTTTGCTATTGTTTCCCTTGCCTGTGGAGACAGATCCAAAAAGATATTGCTAAGACCTATGTCAAAGAGTGTATACCTATATTATCTGCTTTCTTTGTGCTTTCAGGTCTTGCATTTAAGCCTTTAATTCATTTTGAGTTTAGTTTTGTATACCATGTGAGAAAGTAGTCCAGTTTGATTCTTTAACATAGCAGTCAGGTTTTCATAGCATCATTTCTCAAAGAAACTTTTCTCCATTGTATATTTTGCCTCCTTTGTTGTAAATTAATTGACTATATGTGTGAATTTTTTTCTGGACTGTATATTCTGCTCCATCGATCTATGACTCTGCTTTTGTGCCAGTAACAAATTGTTTTGATTACGGTAACTTTGTAATATAGTCTGAAGTCAGGGAGCATGAAACCTCTAGTTTTGTTTTCTTTTTTTTTTTTTCCACCCCCTCAAGATTTGTTTGGTTACTCAGGGTCTTTTGTGGTTCCATACAAAATTTTAGGATTATTTGTTACATTTCTGTGGGAAATGTCATGGGTGTTTTGATAGGGATTGCATTAAATTTGTAGATTGCTTTGAGTAGTATGGACATTTTAACTATTAATTCTTCTAATCCATGATCATGGATTGTCTTTCCATTTGTTTGTATTGTCTTCAATTCCCTTTATCAATGCCTCATAGTTTTCAAAGAATATATCTTTTATCTCTACAGTTAAATTTATTCCTAGATGTTTTCTTTTTTGATGTGATTGGAAATGAGATTGTTTTCTTGTTTCCTCTTTCTGATAGCTTATTATTAGTGTACAGAAAAGCAATATGTTTCTGTATATTAATCTTATACTCTGCAAATTTATTGAATTTATTTATTAGTTTTAATAGTCTTTGGTAGCATTTTTAATGTTTTCTATATACAGTGTCATTTCATTTGCAAATAGTGACAGTTTTACTTCTTTCCTTCCAAAGTGGATACCTTTTATTTCTTTTTCTTTGTCTGATCACTCTTTCTAGCACATGCAATACAATGTTAACCAGAAACAGTGAGAATAAACATCTTTGTATTGTTTCTTATCTTTGAAAAAAATGTGCTTAGCATTTCACCATTGAATATGAAGTTAACTGTGGATTTCTCATAAATAGCCTTTACTATTTAAGATGTATTTCCTCTATACCAACTTTATCATGAGTTTTTTTTTTTTATCATAAATGGATGCTGAATTTTGTCAACTGATTTTTCTCTCTGCAACTATTGAGATGATCATGTGATTTTAATCTTTCCTTTTGTTAATATAGTGTATTACATTGATTGACTTGTGAATAGAGCTTATACCTCATCAAAAATGCTAATTCTGATGAACCCAGCCATGGCTATCATGCATAAGAGTACCATTCTGGCCAATATTCTAATTATTCTTAATTCATACCCCATCTGGAGAATTAAAGGCTAATTGATTCATGGACCTTAGGGAGGTTTAAGAAATTTCATGTTTCAGCATCAGATCGCTAAAGTTTAGTTGCAGACATGCTATCTAATGCTGTTTGACTTTCTCTATTGGGAGAGAAACTCAATTGATTATCCCATTCTTTTTCCAAGAATAGTCTAACACTAAAGTGCCTCTCTTGCTATTGATGGAAAATTTGCCTTTCTGTGTAGCAAAAGAATCAAACATCATTAGAATCAAGCATCAATTAGTACAACTGATGGTGTGACCACAGATTTTTGAGGAACTAACAATATGGCTGACAAAATAGGAAGAATAAATGAAGGCCAATATTTAGGTTTTACAAAACTGCAAAACACATGTCCAAGTAATTTATTTATGTCTTTTGTAAGTGATCTAAAATTATTTGGGATACTATTTTCCCATGCTTCAAATAATGTTCAAAAAATCATATAAAGTATTATGTTCCATATTCTCTTCATTCATCTTCTGGAAGACAGATGGAACCTTGTCTGCTTTTCTTCAGATATTTTAGAGAATTTTCTTTCACATTTTAGTTTATAAATGTAAACCCTAGATTGCACTACTGCAACTATAAGTAACTTTCTAATTTATTGCATGTTTAATAACAGACAAATCTTATTGCAGACACTCATTGACTACTCCAACTACTCCCCTTCTTCCTAGCCCTGATTTGGTTCAAAACTCTGTCCCACACATAGTCATATACTCCAGAGAATGTTTTCATTCTAAACCTGTATCAACTAATTATGATTGGGACATAATTGTGATCAATTCATTCACTTTTAGACATAGATTGGGACATAATTGTGATCAATTCATTCACTTTTAGAGAGATTAGTGAAGCAATAACAATTTGATAAAATTTTTGTCAATGAGACAGGAGGGGGAAAAAAGATCTAGAATTCTGATACAAGTTTCCTTACTCTCAAAAAGAGATGCAAAGGGAGAAATGACTCTTTTCTTTTGATGAACATTTTTCAGTGCTAAGTGAACAATAGCAGGGTCTTGCAATCATTAAGAAGAAACTGATGCACTAAAGAACAAAATGAAAAGGTAAAAACAAATGGATAAGATAAAACCATGTATGATTAAATCACTGAACTAACTAAACCTGGAGCTGTCCCAAATTGTTACATTTTTCTTATGATTTTATGAAATTTTTTTATGATTTTCCCTAATTGCAAGCCAAAGGCACTCCCAAATATTTTCAAAGTTGTATTTTCTCTAATGTCATCTACCTACTAATAAGTATGATTTGTGGAGTGAGTGTGTAAATAAGATATGATGACCTGAATTTAACTGTAGACTATCAGTCCTTTTATCAAATTTTCCAAAACCAGCTTCCTCTTTGACATTTTGATTAATGTAATTTTAATGTATTCACTTAAGGAATTTTAAAATTACATATTTAAAAATTTGATGTGTTGCATACTAAAATAGGTTTATTTTATTCTTTTACACGAAAAATATAATCTGATACTTTTTCAGTATTCTCTGTAAAATATTTTTATATAGCCATTACTCATAATGTTCTGAGAGGTAATATTATTACCAGAGCTTATTTCTCTGTTTTAACCAAAAATCTTCTGGTCTATGAAAAATTTAATTTGTTAAAACATGATAAAAGTGCATCTAAATTTAACCCTAATTTGTGAAAATTAGGTATGTTGTTTGACATTCATGTATCAGGCTTTGGAAGTTTCACATTGAAAATGCAAAAATATACAAGCATCAAATGCCATTATTCTTCTCTATAATATGTGTTTTACTTTAAAGAGATAGGTGTGTGTAATTTTAATGTCAAACTCAGACTCACCAAAAAGTACCCTGGCAATCAGTGAAAAGGTTTAATAGGTTTTCTGTCTTGTTCTTAATTTGCTGAAATTACAAAATCAATACCTTCAGTTGTAGCTGCAGTTACCCGTTTTACTGCTTTAAGATAAAGTCTACCAGAAAGTAACCTTCACTTTCAATTTGTAGTTGAGAACATCAGGTTGTTCTTGGCCACTAGTTAAATAGCCGAGAACAGGCTATTCTCAGCCATCCCAGGAAAGATATTCCAGATGTGCTGTGGTTCCATTTCCAAGAGGATACATACTAAAAGGAACTGTGATTAATACGAAACAAACAGAAATTCCGAGTTTTACACTTTCTCCCTTCCCCTTTCTCTTCACAACACTGAAAATATCTTTAGTTATTCATTTAGCTTGAGCTCATCTGAATTCTTACTCTAATCTTCAACTCGGGATCTTAGATTGGCATCAAATGTCCACAGCACCCTCCACCAAAATAAGAAATAGCCTTAGTGTGTCTGAACTCTGTCTTACCTCTAAGATTGTTGTTACAAGGGCACTTTTCTGCCACTTTTAAGATAAGGAAATTCTAGTAAGTAAAGTCAGGTTAATACAAAATAGACAAGTAAGTACATTTCTAAGATTTTAGTTTGGGGAAAATGTGAAAGATTAAGCAGTCATTTTAAATGTCAAAGATATTGGAAGTGACAAAGGGATTTTGAGCATTAAAGCTATATGTTTTTTCATTGTAATATCTCAGTAAACATGGGCAATATCACTACTGAAACTTCAGCTGTACAATGTTATCACATAGTCTTCCATGTATACGGTGTTTACACTGTTTTCCATATTAAGATTTACCCTTTGTGTACCAGAAAAGAAGCAAGAATTTGGACTTAACTCAAATGCAGGGTTTTTTTCAGTCTCCACATTCAGAGGTATTCTTCAAGCTATTAAGTAGAGATGAAAAATGTCTAAGTAGAAATGAAGATCTTACCAGATTTGCTTCTACATTGATGTTTTACTGTCAATATTTTCTTTGGCTACAAACACATGAGATATTACTGTTTCATCATCTCATGACCACTGTGTCTGAGCTACAATAGTAATAATTACATTCTATTTTAATTTGCCTATTTACATGTTTGTCTATTCTAATAGATTGTAGATCTTTGAGGGAAATGATTTCTATCCATCTAGAACAAACCCTATTAACATAAGGCACACAGTATATTGTCTAAAATATCGGGAAAAATTAGACAAAATTTGAATCAGAATTGAAATCACCATAAACTGCTGATGAACTCAATGTATGAGAAACAGTAACAATTTAAAGGTTGTTACTTCTAAAAGAGTCATAGTATTCTGTCTAAGCAAAGGTGAAGGGTGGGGAGAACTTTGTTATAGGATACATCACACAAGTAAATTGTTTTGATCTTATTTTGACACTGGTCCTTAGACTATTGGTTATAACGCAGTAGCGAGTCATGACATTGATTTAGTTGGTAGTATTATTTGTCTTGATAGAATGAAAAGAATGGAGGAAAGCTAGACAGAATAGAAAAAACACTGAATAAGAAAGAAGTATAATGCAATGAATTACAATACAGTAAAATAGAAAAGATACCAGAATGTACACACTAAATAAGACTAAAGTTTTCTAAAGATTCTTGATTATATATTTGTGTATGTATGTGTGTGTGCTCAGTCACTAAGTTGTGTTCGACTTTTTGTGACCCCATGGACTATCTTAGTTGCAATTTTAAATGTGTTTTAAAATGACAGTATTGGTTCAAACGTTTGAAACGTTTGAAACACAGAGCTAGAATATGAGTTTGGCTGTTCTGTCAGATACCAAAGATAATTTTGGCTTAAATTAAAAAGAGGTTGATTTACGTCTCACGTAAGCATCCTGAGGTAAAGAATCCAAGACTAGCATGGCATCTCCACAGGATTAGTTCCTGTTCTCCTCCTACCTTGTTGCTTTGCTCTCCTTAGAGGTATCTTTAATCCATGTGATCCAGGATAGCTCACTTCCCTATCCATGTTTTAATCATTAGGAGAGAAAAAAAAGGAAATAAGAGAGCATGACTCGGAAGTTACCGACAGTGCTACATCTACATCAGATACTATACCTCATTTCAAGACAGATTGGAAATAAGATCTTAATTGTAAGCAGTCATCTATCTAGCTAAAAGCCTAGGTTTCAATTACTTTGTAAGATGGGGAGAAAGGAGATTTGGAGAAAAATAGCAGTCTTGCCACTTCTATGTTTGGTAAATATAAATCAGAAGTACACAAATTAACTTGCTTCTTCACTTAATAGACATGTATTGAACATCTACTTACTAGCTATGGACACTGTTCTAGGCTCTGAGGATATAGCAGTTAATAAAGAATGAAAGGTGTCTGCTTTCATGGATCTTATATTCTTTTATATACTGTGTTATATACTTTTAAAATTTCATATTTTCCTGGCAATTCCCTTGCAGTCCATTGCGCAGTGGTAAAGAATTTGCCTGCTAATGCAGGAGATGCCTGAGATATGAGTTCGATCCCTGGAAAGGGAAGATCCCCCTGTAAAGAAAATGGCAACCCACTCCAGTGTTCTGGTTTGAGAAATTCCATGGACAGAGAAGCCTGGAGGGCTGCAGTCCATGGGGTTGGAAAGAGTCGGACATGACTGAGCATGCACCAGGGCTTAGAACTTGGTGCTCTCACTACTGAGGCCCCAAGTTCAATCCTTGGTCAGGGAATTAAGAACCCACAAGCAGCACAGAAAGACCAAAAGAAAAAAGCCGTCATATTTTCCTGATGCCTCAACACCCCTACAAACAGATGGTGAGCGTCCTGTCCAGGCAACTTTGCATGCCAGTGGGGCGCTGATGGTCCTGTCACGTCCCCCTGCTTATCCTCCGCTGACTATGACCAAGTGACATGCAAAACACCAATGAAACCCTCTCATGTCTCTGACTATGCTCCTGCGTGACCCTTAACAAAGGCACCTGCCCTGCCCGTAGGTCTTCAGTCTCAGCTCCGCGCCTTAGTACATGAGCTCACTCCCCACAGCGCCCCCTAGTGGCCCTCTGCATGGCAAGCTGTGCCTCCCTCAAGGGTCTGTGAAATTTCCCATTTTCATATGTTTCTCCGTGATGTTACTGTGTTTACACCAAACCGAGCATCAGAATACTAGTTTTTAAGTAATTTCTTACAACTTATACACCTTAAAAAGTAATCACAAATGCTCATAAAGTAAGATTTATAAGGATGTCCATTGTGGTTTTATTTATAATAATGATAACCTGGAATGCACTGAAATGTCCATCAATATAAGGGCTAAACTAATTACGATTTCTCTATGTTATGGATAATAAGTTTCTGTTAGAAAGAAAGGCAGAGCTATGAATACTAGCAGAGAAAAAGCTCCAAATTATTCCATCAAGTGAAAAAGGCAAGTTGCAGAATAATCAATTAAATAACTGCATGTACTTCTCAACAAATATTCTCATTTATTTTTTCAATCTTTATCTCCTTGTATCTATATATCCATTATATGTGTATATTTTACCTCCATAGAAAAACTCTGAATCTATATATACTAATTAGTCAGTGAGTTAGTAGTGGTTATCATAGGGACAATGAGTGGGATCTGGAAAGAAGGAAAATATTGCATTTTTATGACATAAATTTTATTGTATTTAAATTTTAAAGGAAAATTTCCACAAATTGTCATGCAAGCAAAGTCAAATAACCATGGAACACATACTCTCTTCTTGCTGGAACAACAGTCAATGGAGAGAACTGCCAAGAACAGAAGACCAGCGGGTGAGCAGTTTCTCAGTTCCCATGTGTATTACACTGGACAGAGTTCCATTAAAGGTCTCCATCAGACTCCAGTGAGGTACCCTAACACTTGGGATGTGTGACTTTTTAGCTGCCAGTGTAGGGAAGCCAAAGTCCCTTACCTGGTCACTCAGGGGCCAGGATATAAGAGAAATGTGCTGTGGCAGAATCTTTAATCCAGCACTAGCCCAGAAACTAGTTACTTGCAGTGAGAGTACCACTGGTCCCTGTTTGGCCTGATTGCGGGTTAGGGTTCAAGCCTTGCCATTGCAGCTAAATTACATTGAAAGTGTAAGTCGCACAGTCATGTCTAACTCTTTGCGACCCCATGGATAACCTGCCAGGCTCCTCTGTCTATGGAATTGTCCAGACGAGAATACTGGAGTGGGTTGCCATTCCCTCCTCCAAGGGATCTTCCCAATCAAGGGATCGAACCCGGATCTCCTGCATTGGCAGGAGGACTCTACCATCTGGGCCACCAGGGAAATCCAAAATGATATAGCAAACTGGTTGCCAAATTTACCACATCAGCATTCTTGCTCAGAGAAGCAGCAACTTCTTCTCTGGCATAATTAAGGAGCCGTGGTCCTAACCTTGGGGTTGGTGAAGTTTGATTCCCCTACGTATGGGGATGTAGCCAATTTCCATGGGATTTTATAAAAGATCACATTCTTTTACAGGAAATCAGTCTTGGGTGTTATTTTTCACATATATTTCTTAAGAATCAATATATTTTAAAGTGTGATTTAGAGGTAACACAATAGTTGTTAACATATTAAATTTAGATATAGTAAGGGCAATGGTAATCTTACAGAAGGTGGTAGATTTGAGGCAAAAGACTGAGATCCTAGGAGGAAAAAAAAAAACGACAAATGAGTGTATAAAACTTTGTGAGAAATATGACTTTGAAAGAGGGGTAAGACGCAGCTGAGTGGATGAGAGCAGATCCAGAAAGGCCGTTTCAGTTGTGTGTGATGGGGGTGTGGGGGAGGCTGTGGAGAACTTCAGAGAGAGCAAAATGAGGCGGAGCCAGAATCAGAGAAGAGAGATCATGATGGGCGAGTGGTGACAGCCCATGAGAACGAGAACATAGCGGGAAGGACTGCCCCTAGGTGGGAAGATGAACTCCTTTTCCATCACACCTGGAGGAAACAGAGAAAGGATGGTGCAGAGGCCAACATTTTGTATATTTTTATGATGAAAACTGAGGGAGGTCCTATCTGATAGTTTCCAGTTTATCTGAAAAGTTGAATGGAATTCAATTTTTTTTCCCTAAGAATCAAAGGAAGAATACTCAGCTTGGGGAAAAAAAAGGTATTTGAAACAGTTGTCATGGAGGTTAAGAGATGAATTTTTTTCGGCAGTGTTCCACATGAATACAAGTGACAACAACTTGCAGTATTGTGTTATTTCCCCCAACAGGGCTAAACAGGCTGGGTGCAGATGTGGAAAAGACAGATCTTTGGAAAAAAAAAAAAAGATCTTTGGACTGATTCAGAATTGGGAATTTTCCAGTTTAGTGTGAGGGGAAAACCATGAGCTAATGCTGTGCCTAGAGCCCAATACATATAAAACATTCAATAAATCTTAGATATTGAAGCAATCAATGGGTTACAAAAACGACTCTCCCAAATGATCTAAAACCCAGTGCAGTGGGAATGCAAGCTAGATTAGAAATTTGGAGATGTGGAATTGGATTTCAGGAGGAGAGTGGTTTCCAATAAAGGCACTGTACAGATGGTCATCAGATAAGTAGGAAAAGTGATGTTGGGCAGAGAGTCAGTACTCTTAGAACTTAACAGAAATGGACAGGAGGTCTAGTGTCCTCAGTGTGACTATTCCCTAGTTTTCTAGGTCTTGGGAGTTGGTGACAAAGCATAGCAATTGCCAGGGAAATGAAGAGAAGTTCATGGTCTTGGTATTCTGGGATTACCCATTGTTTGAGGGCATTGGATGCAGAGAGGCAGGGTCCCATCTTCCGTGCTTATGTAGTTTGATTTATTTTAATCGGAAGCTAATTACTTTAAAATTTTGTGGTGGTTTTTGCCATACATTGTTTTTTGTTGGTGGTATTGTGGTTTGGCTGGTGGAAAAGGAAAAGTAGATTTATTCAGGAAGTCAGCAACCTGGGGAGATGGTGCACCAGTGCCCTAAGACCATCTCCAAGTGGCTGGTTTGGAGAGAGAGGTTTTAAAGGCAGGGTGAGGGAGGGGGCTACAGGGTGCTGGAACAGCTTGTGCACGATTCTCAGATTGGTTGGTATCAAGGTAAAGCTTCAGGCATCGGCAATCCTCTGACTGTAACTGATCTGGGATCTACATGATTCTGGTCAGTAGTTTTCATCTGATGGAGGTTCTGCTTCCTGTAAAAATAACAGGAGTGTGTGTTAGACCTTTATCTACATCTTTCAGAGAACTGGGAGTTCAGCGACTCTGCTATGTGGCGTGCCTTTGTTGTTTATTTTTATGATTTCTACTTCAAATTTGGTTTCCTTTTCAGAAACAGTTGCTCTCTCAGAACATTTGAATAAGAAGTGTCATTGAACTCTCTTTGTGGGCAAGAAGATGTGCTTCGTCCCTGATGAGGTACAAATTCTTGGTCTCTACCGTCAAGTAATTTTTAGTGTAGCTAGTGAAAAGTGTGAAAGTGTTGGTCACTCAGTAGTGTCCAACTCTGCAACCCCATGGATTGTAGCCCGTCTGTCTCCTCTGTCCATGTAATTCTCTAGGCGAGAATACTGGAATGGGTTGCCATTTCCTCCTCTAGGGGATCTTCCCAATCCAGGAATCGAACTCAGGTCTCCTGCTTTTCAGGCAGATTCTTTACCTTCTGAAGCACCAGGATAGAACAGCTAATATAATATCTTTATATAATATGTGATATACAATATAATATATAGTAAGGATAACATAACTTAGCTTATATATTTACAAGCTTATATATTTATATATATAAAACAAATTTAGTAGTGTCAAAAATTATGTTAATAATCCATTTTTTTCTGAATTCTCAAGGTATTTTATTTGTACTTCCCTTATTAAATTTATGCATGGTATCATAGTTTTAGGCGGATGTACTTCTTAACTACTGTATTGTAAAATAACTAATCATAGATTAGATCGTGTATTTTCATATCTCTATTTAAAGTTAATAAAGTTCTAGATAAAATACAGCTGTATGTGATATCAACCTATGTTCAAAAATAAAGAACTGTAAGACAAGAAAGTACTTTAAATTTACAAGTGCTGAACCACAATGGGCTGTATTCTTCTGCCAAAAGTTTAGCTGTGTGGATGTGACAAAACTCAGTGTCCTGGAGGTATAAAAGACTGGAGTCTCTGAACACACAGTCCAGACAAGCAATAACGTTTTTGATGGACATCTTTGAAGACTGGAAGTAGTTGTGTGGATTCACAAAATTAATTTTGGACCTGAAGATGACAATACTAAAAATAGACTAAAGGATATGGCTTGATTCACTGTGCTACAAAATTCCAGAGGAAAAGCAAGTAGCAATGGCAAAGTTTATTTGTAATGCTACTTTTATTGTAACTCTAATGGAAACCAGGAATTGACTTGCTTAAGCTATAAACCTGATGATTAGACTACATCATCTAATCTTGACACCACCAAAGCCATTTGCTTCAATTCAGGCTGAGAAAAAGTCAAATCGTTTGTCTAGAGAATAAACAAGTGCCAACCAGTTCAACGACCATCCTTCCAGTTTGTTGTGATTGGTCATATTTTCAACACACTCATCTCAGCAGGCTCAGAACCCCAAATCTATATTTAATTTAAACATTACACCATCACACAAAAATCTTCCAACAAATTCACTGCCATTTAAAGAAAAAGGACAAAAGTGACTCCTTACCAGAAGCACTTTATTGTTTTAAAAGAAATAATAACAATTCCAAATATGTAATTTTTAATCCAAGAAAATTGATTTTAAAAAACAATCCCTTTTCTTTCATTCTGCATCTTAAAGGAGTTAGGAGAAGTTTGCATTGTAACTCATAACTTTAACTTCATGCAGAAAATGCAAGAAAAATATTACATAAGATTTGAGAACTAAAAGTAGACTTAGCTGGGCATTTGAATTTAGATTTCAAACCTTCATCAAAAAGACTTCCCACTTTTTAAGCAATCGTTTTATCTATTGTTCATTTCTCTTTCCTGGTAAGAAAGAGTACAACTCAGATGCTGGAAGAGATTTTAGAGGAGGATCTATTAACAGAGGTGTAATTGGGTTTAGGAGAACAAAGAGGTCAGTCTAGTCCTGAAAAAGCAGGGGGAGAAAATTGAGTTACTGGAACCCAGTGGGAACTGAAGGCATGAGGAGGAGCCCTACGCTAGGGAGAGACCAAGTAAGTAACAAAACTGCTGCTCAGAGCCAGAGGAGCAGAGAAAAAACACCCAGACTTCTCTTCATCTTCTCTCCCTCATCCTCCCATCTCATTCTGATTCTTCCCATAAGCTGAAACAACCAAAAGTCAGTAGGTAAGGGAAACTAGGTTGTGCAAAACAGGTATCACACCCTAGGGAAGAAGGTAGATTCAGGGAGGGACAAGATGGGATCCAGAAGTTCTAGAAGGGGAGACAGAGATAGCCAGACAATATCACCCCAGATGGACCAAGTTTCCATGTACCATGAAACAGAGCTGTTCAGTTACTGACTCTGCCACATAGTCATTTCATAGACTTGTGCAATCCAGCCCCTTCTCTGACCCCTGGTTTTCTTTCATAAAGATATCTGTGAGAGGGCTGCATTCTTAAAGGATTTTCAAATTTTCCTAAGGTTTTAGGGGTCGGTGAGTTAGTATTTAAAAAGGAAATACTTAAATACTGACCATCTAGGGTTGAAAACTAATTTGAAAAAGGAAATAAGAAAGATAAAATGGTCTAGAGGGACTTCCCTGCTGGTCCAGTGGTTGAGAGTCCACCTTCCAATGCAGGCAGGGAACACGGTTTCCATCCCTGATCAAGGGACCAAGATCCTACATGCCGCTGGCCAGTTAAGCCCACACAGCCAAGAGAGAAGCCCGAATGCTGCAAAGACCCAGAGGAGCCAAAACAAAAACAAAAAGGTCTAGAGATGGAATTAGTTAAAGCAAGCACAAATTTATCACTGTTTGCCAAACAGTGGCATTGATGACTCCATCAACATTCATGAACACCTTGATGTAGCTACTGAGAAAAACAAAGAAAAAGC
The DNA here is from genome assembly GCF_910594005.1 of Cervus elaphus. Taxonomy (NCBI): domain Eukaryota; kingdom Metazoa; phylum Chordata; class Mammalia; order Artiodactyla; family Cervidae; genus Cervus; species Cervus elaphus. The sequence goes on along the minus strand of NC_057835.1, from coordinate 41,934,508 downwards.
CCTTTTAAGAGTGTAGATTATATACCAGAGGCATGACAAAGGCTCTTAAATATTGTACTCAGATGGTTTAAACCCTTTATATCCTTCCTATGTCCATTTCCTGCTTTCATTTGAAATTTAATTCACTCATCTATTCACTAGTCATGAAATCAGCATCTAGTTTGAACCAAATCCTGTACTAGATTCCTAGGACACAAATATGGAAATGACATTATTTGTCACTTGAGGGCTTCTTACAGATATAAACTAACTTATAGTTGCAAGGAAAATATCTGTATTTAATCAGTAAATTCTCTGCCAGCATTAAGGGGAATGTTAATAGAAAACTCAAGTACTATTACATTTAAATATTTTTTTCCACTTGCCTGACATATTTCAATATAAATTATTAAATTCATTTACAGAGTGTGCTGGGACTTAAGGGACAAGTGTGTTTTTTTTTTTTAATTCTATTATAGTATCTAATCTTATTGACAGAATGGTCCAGTTACTGCTGTTTCTGGGATCTAGAAGATCATATGGAATATCTCAATTTCAGAGACAGAAAAATCTGCAAACAATCTAGATTTTTAGCTTAACATAAAAATGAAGTCTGAGATGTCAATACTTTATCTTTAATTATAAATAATATTTTCCAGAAAGCATCTTAACTCTCTCCCCACTGTCAAGGTTTTAAAAAGTTGCCATCTGACATAATCAAATTAAATCTGTTCATATAATCCACTATGATTAAGTTGTCGATATAATAAAATTCTAGATAAATGATTGATCATTGCCCTTTTGACAAAGCATCATGATTTTGTTTATGTTCTGTTGGTTTTATTTGTTATTGTTATGTGCCTAGCTTTGCTTGTTTCAGAAAACAAATAAGGCATTTGTAATGATGGCTATTTCCATGAATTTTATTTTACAACATTTTGAATTCATAAAAATAAAACCATTTTACTAGAACCTGAAAATGCAAACATTTTTGTAAGCAATTTGATTCTTGCGTGAGTGAGATGATAAGTTGATATCTGACATTTTCACTGGATCAATAAGTTATGTGTATGGATACAACCAGGCCCAGACAGGGCTGTGACATTGCATAACTTCACAGGAGCACCATATTGAACAAGATGGCACCCAGAAAGAGTCGATCACTATAGCCCAGAGCCAGCATCGACTAGCACAAGTCAGAAATTATATAGTATTTTCATTTTTATTAATCTATGCCTTATTCCCCCAGTGATTTGGGGCAGCAGGATTTATTATTACAGTAAAGGCTGTGACCCAAGGGTGTTTATTTGGCATCTACAGTACAATGGTTGTTGCTACCTTGTACTTTTAGATCTGGTCTTAAAGAACTAACATTCTACCTTGAATTCTTTACTTTACACTCTATTAATTAATATAATCCAGCATCAAAACACATCACCAACACATGTGATGCCATAGGGTTGTGGTACCACCATCACCATCTTGCTATTTTTATCATTTCAACCATTATTAACATAACTAGCACTAACACCGGAGTTCAGCTGAGCCCTCCTGCTTTCATACCTTGCCCAGTGGATTTACCTCCTGTGGGTGTTTCGCCCACTAATCCTATATAAATTTGTCATCACGTTGAGTTGTGTTCCTTTGGCTGCCAGTGATTAGGCTGATTTCCCCAGTACAGTTTTCTATGTGGTTTCAACTTTCTCTGCACCATAGTTCCTAACAGATCCTATTTAAATTGTGAAAGCATTAAGCACCATATCAGATTTAATAGCATTTATAAATGTAAAAAGTGAAAATCAGGCACTGTAACCTAAAAAGAAATAGTCTTCAAGTGAATTGGAAATATGATTGTAAAACCAGATGTCCACAGACCTTCATTTTGGTCTCTGCTAAGCTCTTTTAAAATATTCCCAATCACAAACCACCTTCCTCTCATCCCTCTGCCATTCACCTCCACGGACAGCACATGCTCTTCTCTACATCCTAATTCTCTGACCTGATGAGATGGTGCCACCTCTTCTCAGATACATCCTGTGCTCCTCGCAAGCAGCTCTCCTTCCTATGTGTAAACTTATCATGTTCCTTCTGATTGTTTTTCAGAAACCCAAACTGGGCAATTGTTGTTTAATATTTTATACTCCATAAAGGTGGAAAGTATTTTGGGGACATACATTAAGCATTTGGAATGATGCTAAACACTAAGACACAATGAAAGATGGAACATGTTAGGTAACGATTTGCCTTTGGGATGTTCACACTCTAGTTGGGGAAAGAAAACATGAAAAATAAATAAGAATAAATTTATCATTTGTAATCAAACATAATAAAAGAAAGATTCTCAAAAGGCTGCACAGAGTAATCTCTTCAAAAATTAAAGAATAACTGTTAGGACAGTTTAGATGAGTACAGCTGCTAAGTAGGCTGGGAAGAGAATATTCTAGTGCATGCAATATTGCAAGTGCAAGTGATGAGATAGATGACTAAAAAGGACCATCATGACTAAAATTTTTATTAAGGAAAATAATTTAAGAAAGAGGTTGGGGAGATGCCAGAAGGCACACAGAGGGGAGAAGGCAGGATTCAAATTATTCGGAACCACGCGGAACAAGACAAATCATCTCACCTTCATCTGGGAAAAAATTGAGAGCTATGAAAGATTTTGGAAATAGATAGTAATGGATCCACTTATCTAGTGATCGTGTAAAGGATGGTTTGGGTTGCAGAAAACTGGCAGCAAGACAAATCAAGAGGCTATTACAGTAGGCTCTAGTGTGCAGTGATAATTTACAGAACCAACAGAGAAGCAGTCGGAAGGGAGAGATGAGCTATCTTGAAGAGCCGATAGGCACTAATTTCACTTACTCACTAAGAAGAGAAAAGGGGAGTCAGAAATGATCCTAGAGCTCTTCTGAGTTGAGAAGATGATAGAGCTCTTTTTAAAATTAATTTTTATTTGAGTACAGTTGCTTTATAATGTTTCTACTGTTCTACAATGTAGAAATGTTCTACAATGTAGAAATGTTCTACAATGTTTCTTCTAATGTTTCTACAATGTTGTATTATAGCAAAGCGAATCAGCTGTACATATACATATACCCTTTCTTTTTTGGATTTTCTTCCCACTGAGTTCACCACAGAGCATCAAGTCGTTTCCTGTGCTATATAGTAAGTTCTCATTAGTTATCTCTTTTATGCATAGTATCAATAGTGTATTGAGTTGAGAAAATGACAAAGTTCTTTAGATGCCAGTTTTGGAAAGCCATTTTAGAGGAAAATGTGAATTCAGCCTTTAAAAAGATACATGTTCAGTTATACATATGCATCAAATTTACAAATGAACTCTGGAGTTTAAGAGAGTTAAACTCTCTTAAGGTGCATAGTTTGTACAGTCGACAGAGACGGACTATTGAAAGTACAATATGACACGCTGTAAACTCAAAGGGAAGGAAGTGGAGAGAGATATGCCAACTAGTGTCACAATAAGTGCAGAGTGATACTTAATATGAGTTACTTGATGATCATGCAGCAATGTGAAAACAAAGCTCTGAAAATAGTCTGTCATAGAGGGCTTTCCTGATAGCACAGTTGGTAAAGAATCCGCCTGCATTGGCGAAGACCCCAGTTTGATTACTGGGTCTGGAAGCTCCCCTGCAGAAGGGGTAGGCTACCCACTCCAGTATTCTTGGGCTTCCCCTGTGGCTCAGCTGGTAAAGAATCCGCCTACAATGTGGGAGACCTGGGTTCGATCCCTGGGTTGGGAAGATCTCCTGGAGAAGTGAGAGGCTACCCATTCCAGTCTTCTGACCTGGAGAATTCCGTGTACTGCAGCCCATGGGGTCCCAAACAGTCAGACACGACCGAGAGATTTTCACTTTCACTTTGAACAAAATTCTAATCTCTGCTAGACCACAGACTGTGACCTAAGATCCCACATGATCTATGACAGCGTCTACTACAGTTTTGTATTTAGAGCAATAAGTATGCATTCTAGCTGTTGAAACCAGGGCTTCTAATGAAAACGTGGACTTCCCCGTTGGCAGTAGTGGTAAAGAATCTGCCTGTCAATGCAGGAAACATAAGAGATGCTAGTTCAGTCCTTGATTTGGGAAGATTCCTTGGAGTAGGAAATGGCAACTTACTCCAGTAGTCTTGCCTAGAAAATTCCATGGACAGAGGAGCTTGGAGGGCTATGGACCATGAAGACACAAAAAGTTGGACATGACTAAGCAACTGAACACAATAAAAATATGATTATTTATCTAATTTAAATAGTCAATGTATACTTGCAGATGTGAGGCAGTAGAACTAATATTGTAACTGTAGCTGTAAAGTATGTTATTGAAATAAATATTATATCATTTCCAAAGAAAAGCTACATTTTTATAAATATGTCATAGGATAGTAATGACATTGTTATCCCCTGATATGTTAACTTGAAGCATATGAAAATTGAAAACCCCAAAGAGTAGAATATTGCTAAATTTATATATTCTACTTATAATTTACACTCATATCTTAAACAGATTTCTAATTTTTAAAATTCAACTTTAAAAAGTTATAATTATCCGGGATAAATTTGCTGATTTTAATTATTTTGACTTACAAATATTCTATTTTCTGTTGTATTTGAATCTCAAAAAATTCCCTATATTTTATTTATAAACATAAGGAAAAGATCATACAATGATTATTCTACTACATAACCTAAAATTAAATAAAGATCTGGTAACTATTTGACAATTTGGACAAAATACGCATTTTGACAAGCAGTAAAAACAAAAAGGTATACCTTTGTCCACTTAACGTGGTGTCTGCACTGATCCTATTAACAAGATTCTTTCAAACTCTGTTTTATTTTGTACTCCTTGGAAACAAAGCCAGTTCATTTAAATGTATCAAAATGCTAAACGAAGGGTACAAAAATTACTTCTAAAATATTGATCTATTTTTAAAGTAGATTGGACAGTTCAGCACTGGTACATCATGAAGCTCAGTACAAAACGGATTTTCTTCTTTCAAGGCAGACACTATCATAATGTACTTGCTAAATGCATGCATTTGATATAAGAAAATTATGGTAATGTGACATTCCTACTACATGATGGAATATTCTTTTAGATAGTGAAACATATTAATAACACACATGATAGAGTTCTTTTTGGTTCCTGACATTTAGAACCAAATTTTTCAAAGGTTGTCCTCATTATGTATGTATACAGGAAATTTAAACCACACCATGCATACAAACAAATGCCTCAGCCCTTGCTTCAGTAGAATTTTGCCCAAGTCAACAGGTGATCAAAATTTTCTAGTTCTTTTAAATACAGTCCTTAAAGAAAACTAAATGAAAGCATTTCTTGAGAAATTATTTGCACTGACACAATCTTTCAAGATAAGCTTGTCTTACCTTGTGATAAAAGCATTTGGGATCAAAAGAACATTAAATCAATGTCTCCTGTTAAAATTCTGCAAAATAACATGTACTAGGATTCTATATGTTTGTTTACATCTACACATGAATATGCAGGTGCCTTTATATACAGACCTATTATGTACACATGTATGTATAGATATGTGGTGGTGGTTTAGTTGCTAAGTTGTGTCCTTGCTTTGTGACCTTATGGACTGTAGCCTGCCAGGCTCCTCGGTTCATGGGATTTCCCAGGCAAGAATACTGGAGTAGGTAGCCATTTCCTTCTTCAGCAGATCTTTCCAACCCAGGGATCAAACCTGTCTGCTGCATTACAGGCAGTGTCCTGCATTGCAGGTGGATTCTTTACTGACTGAGCCACCAGGAAAGCCCATGTACAGGTTTATATGCATATATCTTTGCGACTAAAGTCAAATAACATACTAAGGAAGTCATTGTAAAAGTTTTCACGTCATCAATCTGATCACGTTGTCTCAGATTCTAACGTACCCACTGCCCACAGATAAATCTGTGTACACATACCTGTAGCATCTTGTGCGCCATTTCCAGGGTTTGGTACAGCTCTGGGGTCTAATCACAGAATTTCCCAGCTGCTGCTTTCACTGCTATGACTTAGCAAGCATGTCTTTGCAGATTTGTTTTAGATGACTTTGTTACTTTTTAAAGGAATAAATAAAATTGTCTCGTGTACATAATTTTGACATATTCATTATTAATACTGATTTAAAATTCCCAAGAGACAGCCATCATACAATATCACAGAGCCCCAATTTGGAAGTTAGACCTCATGGATATTTGAATTCATCTCTCCCAGTACTGGGTTTATTGATAAGGCACTTGGCTTCTCTGTTCTTGGTACCTTATCTTCCAACTATGAATGCTAATGATCATAGAACATACTAAGCATGGAAAAGTACCTATAAAGCACTTAAATGTGTGCCTGTACTTAAAAACATCAATTGTAGAGTGCTATTATTATTTTCAAAGTCTGTCTCTTAAGGCATTGATTTGCTCTGTGTTTTCTTCTTTGGTTATCATTGGACTATCCTGTTTCATATTACATGTATGAAATATGTAATAGCCTTTTTCATATTACATTGTATCCATTGTGCTAATTTATAGACTATTAAAATTTCCACTTGCAGTGACTGGGAAAAATCAGAGTTTGGGGGGTTTTTTTGCTTTGTTTTACTTTGCCAAGTGTCACGCCTCCATGAAATAAACTCATGAATTGAGTGAAACCACAGTAGAAATTGGCATTACCATCAGACCTATTCCACTGCAAAATGTGGCAAGGTGAATTGGAGGTCAAGGCCCATTCTTATACATTACTTTCACTATCCAAAAAGATAGTTATGCTTTATAATTTAAAAGGTAAGACACTCTCAGACATATAACATGACACTTAGGCTTTATCTGTTTCTTGAATTTAAAACACTAGAAAGTTTAATCATACCTTTGGCAACATTTGCTAAAAACTTGAAATTGGCTACTGGCTGCTAATAATTGGCATACTATTACAAGAAATTAGAAAAAAAACTATCTTAATAAATTTATTCACTTGAATTTTGTTGTAGATTCTATATGATTAGTTAGCACAATATGGAATACAATGATGCTGAAGCCAGGCAATTTGGCTTCAACAATATATATCTAGGAGCATAGTACAACACAAACTATAAATATAATCAGAAAAGGAAGGAAACAGATTGAAAGATCAGAACACCAAAACCAGTTTGTTTGTTTTTTTTCTCTAGGCAAGTGTTTTCATTTTTCTAAATCTCAATTTAGCACGTTCCACTACAAAGTGATAGAATTTTACTAGATTTGGAGAGGAAAGAGGGCCCAATGTCAATTCTGATTAATTAACGGTAACTCCTTCAAGTTGTACTGAGACGCATTTTTAGACTCCATTTCTATCTTGCCAAAGGGAGAATGATGCAGTGGAACAGGATGAAGGCAGTGATAGATCATGTGTTTTTATGACTGCATAATTATATAAATAAATAAGATTCTTTATAGCTCTAAAAAAGTATTACTTACTTATGGCCACTGTGAAAATCATTTATAATAACACTTTCAGGTGCATCCTTTTTAAAATAAATCTTAATATATAAATGCAGCATTCAACTGAAATGTATTTGACCTGATAAAGGAATAAGTATGACTCTTTTTTAAGTATAAATTTTTTTATCAAAAAAATCCAAATTACTCAATATGACTTGGTTTACATCCCTTGAAAAGTGTTGTATGCTTGGAGAATTGTTTGCTCCACCCGATAGATGTCTGAATCTCCTTAAATAACAGAGCAGAAGTGAATGTGGGTTGTGAACAGAGTGGAAATGCTGTGGATTCAGTAACTTCTTGAGAGCAGAGGCAATGTCTTAATTAATCTTGTGTCCCTCCCTAGAGCCTAACACGTGAATAATATGCCATAAACATGGATAAAATTATACTGTTCAGCTGCTCTAACTTCCATTCAAACATTTACTGAATATTCGATTATTCTAGTACTAAGCAGTGTTAGTTGCTGATATAAAAGTTTTTATTTTTTTTTCCTTAAACCAGTTATTCACACTTTGAGATCATTTTCACAGTAAAAACTCATTTGTGAAATGTCTTACCCACATTGTGATCTAGTTTCTGGCTATCCAGCACAGAGGAGAGAACTTAACATTTCAAGACCCTCTTGACTCTAGTTCAGTTTGTATTGGATCTTAGCTTTGGGCACAGATTGGATTTCCAGGAAATGGGCTTGGAGGTGATTAGTGTGCAAGAAGGTTTTCAGCAAAAGTCTGAGGAATAAAACTCTGGAAACTAGGAAAGCAGGATTGAGAAGTGGGAGAGAGAAGTTGAGATGTGATACATTCTCAATGAGGATTTCAACCATTTCTAGGGGAAGTTCAGGAGCTAGGAAGACCCTTAAGCATTGTCTCAAGTTGAGGCTGAGCTCCCCCTATGTTTTTCATTAGGAGTGGGTCTCCCCAGAAAACCCAATATGTCCTTGGGTCAGACACTTCTGTTCAGCTCCTTAGGGGCTGGGCAGCCGAGACCTGGTTCAGGTGGCATTTGCTGCCGAGAAGGAAGTAAGTCCTTCGTTTCTGAAGGGACTTTGCCTCATGCACCACACTGTCTATCTCAGGACAGTGGTTCTCTCTTAAGATAGTGGAAATTGTCTAAGCACAAAACAGCACAGGCATAAAGACCACCCCATTGTATGTTTGGCCATCATTTCTGAGAATTCTGGGAGAAGGAATGTCCATCATTACTTGGTATAATACTAATCAATTTGCAAGGTTGGCTCCGACTGTGGCTTGTGCTGGGCCACGTGGCCAGGGTGGCGGGACGCCTAGGGGTTGCACTAACTTTGCCAGCCTTGCCTTGGTGAGAGGCTGCATCTGCCCACAGGAAGGAGTTGTCTCATTGCAATCTGCTTACCATCAGGTCAATGTATTCAGCTTTTACAGAGGTGCTGGGTGTTTTAGTAAGGGCTCAATCTTTATTGATATTCTCACTCACATATAAACACTGTGAACACAAATATAGCCTACTTTATTCCTTTGTTTTTCTCTTTCAGATGTAAACAATGACTGTGTTGGCAGTGGTGAAAGAATTCCATTTTTCTCCTATCAGCCTAATGGGTTGCATATTGTCAAGAAACACTATTTTTAACATATATACGTGTCACATGATAGCCTTGTTTACATCACTACACAAAACAATGCCAGAAGAACATGGCAATACAAAGTAAATTGTATTACTTAAGCATTTTGAATGATTGCTTGGTTTTTAGAACACCTGAACACTTCCAATGCTAAATTCCATAGGATTTGAAATTTAAGAGGAAAATTTTGAAAGGAAAATATTAAGTGGTTTATTTTTATATGTATTAAAAAGTCAACATCTTTATGAATTCTATTAAATGTCTACCTATTTAATCATATTTATGGTCATAAATTTTAATCTGCATTTCTACTATTTGACATACTGCTGGCTGTATACATAAAATAATACTAAGTAATAATGACAACAAAATATCCTTAGAATTTTTGAAGTTTACATTTGTGTTCTCATTTGTTTATATATGTGAAATTATATACAGAGACGACCCATTTCCACTGTTCTTCAATTCAGATCAGAGTATTTAGGTAACAGTGCCACCTATTGCTATAAAATTGAAGTAACCCTGCTTGTCATCATTCTCGTAGTATTTCATACTACAATTCTTCTTCTGTTTCCTTTAGCCTAAGATTGCATTTTTATTTTAAAATAATAGACAATTTCATATAATTTAAATATATATGATACTTTTGGGAAACCTATATTTAAAAAACAGTTTTCTTTAGTAGGTTTAAGTACAATGGTTCAAAAACAGTATAAAAATAAATTAAGCTTGAATTTTTTTGTCTGTCTTTGAAAAGCAATATTATAGTAGTATAGATCAGAAATTTGTATTTTAATTAAATTTTTACATCATTATCAGGCATAAATAGTGATCTCTTTTTTAATTTGTGACAAATATACTAAAATACACTTAAGACAGATCTTTAGAAACAAGATAAATTTACTTTGCTCTGCTAAAAATTAATTTATTTTCAAAAAATTGTCCACAGCATTAATTTGTATTTAGATAAGAATATGCAAATTTGCACATTTCATTTCATTGTTTCTATTTTGCAATAAGTTCAAAATTCACTGCAAACATACACTCATGTAAATTAATATGTAGTAAAATTGCCTATTCTCAATAACATGTATATGGATATCTTTTTGGATATAACTACATTTTTAACATCAGTAAAATTAAAAAGTTCATATGCTTAATTAATTCTTAAAGACTATGGAAGGTTATTTAGATATTGTGAGTTTTTTGTTTATTGTTTATTTTATTTTAAAAATAACAGTTAAGGTTTTGTAAATGATGAGATTGTCTAAAAAATGTAAAGGGAAGTTATGAATTTTCCAGTAGCAAAATCATCAGTGAAATAAAATAAAAGAAAAGCAGAATTTCCTTTACCTCCTCAAATGGATTATGATTTAAAGTCATATTTATAGAGTTTAAAAATACTTTAGATGAGCAGAGGAAGAGTTGATTTTTAATTTGCTTATCAGTCTTTAAGGAAGATATAATAAATTATGCTTTTCTAAAACCTAATCCTACAAATTTTATGCTTTTCAAAATAATTACCGCAGTTTTGTATCATCTTTGTAATTAAACATAAAAATTTTTTCAATCTTTCAATTATACCTTTTAATTTTTATTTTCAATTGCAATGAAATGTTTTGTTGATTGTACAAGTTTATATAAAAACTATATTCTTGAATCACTTCAAATTGTGTCATTAAATTAAAAGTAAACTTCATGAATGCTATTTAAATTCTGAATATGCTGAAATATTGAATCAGTTTAATATCACGGACAAAGTGGTGATACACTGGGATATATGTTCAGAAGACACTCAAGTTTAGTAAAAATATGGCCAATTTTATATCTAAGTGAACAGGAAGTATTTGTCTCTTTTTTGGATTCTTAATTTATGCTGTTGGTAAAAATGCAATATAGTATGATATAGACCAGGAATTTTGTGCATAACAGCTAGCACAGTTTTTGGCATATAGTAGGTGTTAAAGAAAGTGAAAAGTGAAAGTGAAGTCGCTCAGTCGTGTCTGACTCTTTGTGACCCCATGGACTGTAGCCCTCCAAGCTCCTCCATCCATGGGATTTTCCAGGCAAGAATACTGGAGTGGGGTGCCATTTCCTTCTCCAGGGGATCTTCCCAACCCAGGGATTGAACCCTGGTCTCCCTCTTTGCAGGCAGACACTTTACCCTCTGAGCCCTCAGGGAAGCCCCTGAGTAGGTGTTAAGCAACTATTTATTCAAAATTAAAAGAATGAACATAGTTATCATTTGTCCTAGAAGGATCAAAACACATTTTTCTAAATTTTAGCTCCCTTGTGTATAATTTCTATTCTTATTCAACATAATTGATTAAGTACCATTCTATTCAAGTAGATTGTTTTCAGAAATATTTTAACTCAGACTTTTACATGACAATATATATTTTAAGGTCAGAAAAAAAAATTGGAAGAAACCTGACTATTGTTTCAAATATCCTTGTTTTATACAATATTTAAAAAAAGACTTTAAAAATAATTGTCTATTAACATCTTCACAAACCTTTAAAAATTTCTCATTCTCAGAATAACTACTTATTGTTTTTCAACTGGAAAAAATAGAAGCAAATAGCATAAAATATAAAGGATGGGCTAACGGTGAAAACATCCCAAGCAACTGTTTTGAAATAACCTCATCCTGTAATAGAAGAGTGCATAAGAGATTTTGCTTATACTATTTTCTATAAGAGTATTTTCTATAAGAGTAAAGAATACTGATATATTGAGAACAAAAACATGTTGCTTGAGAAAAATAAGCTTACTTTAATGTATATACACTGAGCTTGATAATTCTTGGAGTCTGATTGGTTTGGCTTATTTTGTGCTATTGAAGTCAAAACAAGTGTTTTGTATAAAAATCTTCAAGTTGTTGAATTTAAATTTTGAGGTCATGGTCCTGTCTATCAGGTTATTATTAGAATATAATTCAATCTGGGATAAAAATGGGGAGGGGTGGATATTTAGGTCTAACATTTAATTATTCATCTTAGCCTCCCCACATAATTTTCTAAGAATGCAGACTAGGAATGCGAAGATAAGATGGTTATAGCCCAACAGCTAACATCATCATTGCTTTTATGTCTTGGTTTTACTAGATCATTGCTTTAAATGAGCATCACAAAACCAATGGAGCTTTAGTGTCTGCATTACCTTCTCCTCATAACCATTTTCAATTTATTTTTTTTCTTACATGTCATCATTTTAATGTAAATCTTTCTTTTTCTTTCCAATAAACTGAAATGATTAAGTAATTCTGCCTTTTGCATGATTAAAGATGATGGATAAGCTTGGGTGGATAAATATCAAGGCTCCTAACAGAATCTTTACACCTCACATGTCAGATTTCTTTTAGCTTGTTCACTGTTAATGACAGGAAAAATTAGCATGTCTGTGGATAGCCTAAGAAGAATTCAAAGATAAGGAAACTATATCACTTTTTCTTACTAAATTTTAAATCACTTTCATTTTTTGCTGTAATTAATCTCTATTGTAAAGAGTAGAAATTGAATTGCATGCAAGTCCTAACCACAATGCAGGTTCACATAAAACTAAAAAATCAGTAGTTATTTAATAATGGTTTCGTAAGTACACAAGTATAAGCATATAAAGGATAAAAAGAAAATATTAACACAAGGATAGTTACTGAATCATTGATGATGTGAAACACTTCTAATAGCACTAGTTTGGTCACTTTGTCATTTAAGCAGTAAATACCAACAAAATTGATACTTACCACTTTATATATCATAACTACTTTATCTTTCATTTTCTTCATAATTTACTTAGATATATATATCAAAAAGAAACTACTGCAAGAGAGTATATATTAGCTTGTCATTGCTTCTATATATAAGAAGTTAAGTGATGTTAAGAATTAGGTTTTTGGCCCAGCACTATCTTCTTGTGATCAATTAAGATTTATAAGAAATTCATGCTAAAGACCAAGATTACTTTTTTAACACTCTAAGGATACACCATATTTTGCGCAGCCACTCTTAGTTTTATAATATATTGATAAAAATCACCATATTACGATAACCCTATATGCAAAACAGAAAAAGAGACACAGAAATACAGAACAGACTTTTGAACTCTGTGGGAGAAGGTGAGGGTGGGATGTTTCAAAAGAACAGCATGTATACTATCTATGGTGAAACAGATCACCAGCCCAGGTGGGATGCATGAGACAAGTGCTCGGGCCTGGTACACTGGGAAGACCCAGAGGAATCGGGTGGAGAGGGAGGTGGGAGGGGGGATCGGGATGGGGAATAAGTGTAAATCTATGGCTGATTCATGTCAATGTATGACAAAACCCACTGAAATGTTGTGAAGTAATTAGCCTCCAACTAATAAAAAAATTTAAAAAAAAAAAAAATCACCATATTCTAAGCAGAGGCCTGTGACAACAGCAACACACCCCCTGCATTAGCTTTGCCACCCAGGACCACACAACATTTCCTGACCTGAGTTTTATAGATGTCTGTATCATGGTAGCCCTGATTTTTTTTCTTTTCTTCTTTTTTTTTTTTGACAGAATAATGACTATTCTCTGATTTTTTTTTTCTTCTGCGTGTGTTCTGGATGGCAAAATTTGGGCCACAAAATGCTAATTTCTAACCTAACACCATGACAGCAATCACAGCCTTCACAAGGATGGAATAAAGAGAGCAATCTAACATCCAGGGGTATGAGTTTCTCATCAGTGGCTGGCAGACTGCCGTGAAGGCTTACAGTAATCCCATTGGACAGCCCCGGTTGATGAAGCCTGGGAACAGGCAGCCACAATGTAGGGAGTTCACAATTGCAAGCATTTGTCCATAATTTAAAGCTATACGAGAAGTGGAGAGCATTCATCTGAACAACAAGCTGTAATTTAACTGAAGTAACATTTACACAGTTTTTAACCCATTAACTCCTCCTTCCCTCATGAACGCTGACTTTGTTGTTTTAGAAAATATATCTTCCCAAAAAAGCAATGTGCAAACACCTAACACAAGCTTATCTGTTAAGCTGTGAAAACCTGCCATAAGAATAAAAGCTTTTTGTTTGGAAACACAGCTGTGAGTGACATTTCTAAATCTCAACCTTGGCAGTTTTTTGATAGTTTCCTCTTATGCAGTGCTTTTAGTACTTGAAATTCATTTTTAGTATATCACAAGCATATCTAGGCTGGTATTTAACTTTTTTTTTTTTTCATGTGAGCCAAGTCTGACCACCTATTACTCCCACCCAGGATATTTCCAAATATAAATGTAATAATTCAGGTAACTCAGTTTTGCCATTCATACAGAACTCTGTGTATGTGCGTGTGTTTTCCCTTGCTATTGCCCAAAATTATAGATTTTTGCAATGTACACCTTATTTGCTTCTCATATTCCTTTAGATATTGGACATTATTTCAAGGAAAAAAAAAGATGCATTTTGTTATATCAACAATACAGAATGATAGTTATGAAATATACAAAGCACTTCTTTTTTTAAGAAAGTTAATGGTTAGATTGTCTATAGGTCATTTTGCATAAAAGTCTGCAATCATCTAAAAGTCAGAACTGGAAAGTTAATGCTGATTTCTCTTCTGATAATCACTATTGCAGTCTTTAACACCTTGGTCTCCTGATCCCAGTTACTTTCTCTCTCAATTAATTCTTTGAAGGGTATAGTGTATTTGCTTGTTTACTAATCCAATCATTTTAAGGACAAAAAAGCTCCTACTTCTAAAATCAAGATCATTACCTGTTGTGTTGAGGTAGTGGAGGTGGCACTAGTGGTAAATAAAGTGCTTGTCAATGTAAGAGACACAGGAGATTTGGATTCAATCACTGGGTCGGGAAGATCCCCTGGAGGAAGGCATGGTAAGCCACTCCAGTATTCTTGCCTGGAAATCCCATGGACAGAGGAGCCTGGTGGGCAAGAGTGCATGCGGTCACAAAGACTTGGACACAGTTGAAGCAATTTAGCACACAAAGAGAAAGAAAATCAGTAATTCTTTTAAAAATTAGACATTTTATTGAGGCACAGATCACATTCTGTACTATCTATTGTTGTTTTTGTTCCATCACTGTCTTGTCTGATTCTTTCTGACCCCATGGACAGCAGCATGCTAGGCTTCCCTGTCCTTCACTATCTCTTCAGTATCTTCAGAATGCTCAGATCTATTGTTACAATATGCTAAAGTGTACACTGGCATTGAACCCAGTGGGGCTGGTGTGCCTAGGTTTTCCCTCTTTCCTGAGCCAGCGGGCTTTTTGTGAAACTGTCTCAGATACACTATGTTATTACCCCACAATACCTGTGGTGTCTGATGAACGAGTTTCTTTTTCAAATACAATCTAGAATTCCCAAGAATAGCCAAGTATTATTGCCAGGTCACCCTACATGTGGCATTCAATTCACCTATAAGAGGGACATGTATTCTCAGATTATCCTTTGTAATTCAAACTAAAGCCTACATTTCTCCAAAATATGTTCATTATATTAAAGACAATCAATAAGTAATTGCACATTACCAAATTCAGACTCCTTTCCTTAGCACTCAAGGCCCCAACTTTCCTTGGTGGCTCAGATGGTAAAGAATCCGCCTATAATGCAGGAGATCTGGGTTCGATCCCTGGATCAGGAAGATCCCCGAGAGAAGAAAATGGCTACCCACTCCAGTGTTCTTGCTTGGAGAATCCCATGGACAGAGGAGCCTGACTGGCTACAGTCCATGGGATTGCAAAGAGTTGGACACAACTGAGTGACTAACCCTTTCACTTTTTCTAAGATATTAAAGACAATCAATGAATAACTGTACATTATCAAAATTAAATTCAAATTGCTTTCCTTAGCACTCAAGGCCCCAACCTCAGTTTATAATCTTTTTCAACTTTTTTATCGTAAAGTAAAACACAGATCTGGAAAGCCACACTTACACAAATAGTATGGCTTAATGAAATATTATAAGGCAAAGGCTCTTGTGACCCCACTTAAGTCAAAAAACAGAACTCTGTCACCCAAGCAACCTCTCCACATGCTCCATCCAAGTGGAAGTCCACTCTCTTTGCATTCATTTATGGTTTCATCACCTATGTGTGCAGCCCGAGTCATAAAATATAGTCTTGCCAAAATTTTAACTTGATATCTCATCCATTAAAAAATGAATCTTTAGATTCCCCTCTCCTATCCTTTTCTTTCCATGTAATTTTTCAGGTGAAGAACGCACAACTGATAGTATCTTAAAGAGCACACAAATACATGACCTGAGCTCGTCAGTCTAGATTTGCTGATTGCATACTCTTGGTACCATTTAACAAGTTCTTCTGTGCTTTAGTTCCTGAAAATTGGCATTGCATTCAAAGGCTCAATTAATCTTAAGACTGATGCCATGGATGGTGTGTTCTTTCAAGAGACACAAAATGTTTTCTGTGATGTTTGCAGATGGAATGCAAAATTCCTAAATCTGCTAATTCATTAGGAATTGCAGACTCATGATACTCTGATTCTATCATTTTGTCTTTATTTATTAGATGGAACAACTTCATAAGGAGGCTCTATAGGATAGAGTTAATCTACAGCTGGTCTTGGAAAACTCTCTCTTTATCTCCAGGGATGCTTAGATGTCTGGCTTTGACTCTTGACCAAGATAAGTGCACTGAAATTTATGATGTTTGGTTTAAAATCCAAAACTCCCCCGGTGAGCCCCAAACCTCAGAGCCAGTTTGTTTATGGATAGTCTTCTACTGGCATAACTGGTTACACAGCTGGGTGATTATGTAACCAGAAGGGCATAAAAGGCCTCCTGGAAGCTTCTGCCTTGAGCCCTTTTAAGACCAAAATTCATTGCCCAGAGCAAGTCAAAGTGAACGAAAACCATGGGGAGATTTCACCTGAGTATCTCTTGGATCCCCAATGCCTACCTGTGCTCCTTTTCTTTTGTTGGATTATCCTCTTGGACTTTAGATAATAGCTTTAAATGAGCATGTTCCGTTGAGTCCTATAAGTCTTTTCAAATATCCCAAACTGAAAAATACTTGCAGAGACAATTCCCCTCAACTCCTAATTTGTTATCCAATAGTTTGGTTCATATAAATAGGCAAGATAATGTTTATTTATTTACTCTGATTTAACAGTTTTTCAAAAAAATCAGTTCATTTTCTATTATCTTCAGCAGTAACCAATTATTATTTTTTATACTATGCTTTTTAAACTTGTTTATTTTAACAAGTTTGGACATAGCCAACAAGTTTAGATCAATTTCAATGTTGATGAAGTTCAGATTGTCCTATTTGTCCCAGTAATCTTTGACAACTTTCCTGCTTGCTATGGCAGCATGGTCCAGAGTCACCTTTTGCATTCCCACCCACCCCCAAACTGGTGTTAATGATATCCATTATTTCAAAAGCACAGTCTGCATGCTGGGAATGCTCATTGATATGGAGTCATTCATTGTCTTGAGACCTTTTCAGTGAACAGAAATAACTCGTAAACAAATATTTTAGAATATTTTAAGAGTTTATACTCATGTTCTGAATTTAAATGAGCCCTATCTTTCATACATGCTCAGTCATGTCCAACTCTTTGCGACCACATGGACTATGACCCACCAGGCTTCTCTGTCCGTGGGATTTCCCAGGCAAGAATACTGGAGTGGGTTGCCATTTCCTCCTCCAGGGGATCTTCCTGACCCAAGGATTGAACCCGTATCTTTTGCATCTCCTGCATTTGCAAGCAGATTCTCTATCACTGGTGTCACCTGGGGAACCAACAGGATGTTTACTTAACCTCTTCTATAAATCTTCTCCAGATTGAATTCACAATGAACACTAATAGAAATTTGAGGAGGTCTATTTTTAAAAAGGGAAGTTACAAATGTTTGGCTATAGAGGAAACACAAGGGTTAGGACAATAACCTAGAGCTTGTCACAGGTGAGCTGCTATCAACCGAAAGTACAAATGAATGAGTGACACCTAGAAGGATCAAGAGTTGTGTAGTCAGTCACCTTGTCAGGAATCATGACCACAGTCAGTAGACACATTTCAATAAACACATTGCAGGGAGGGAGCCAGAAATTAACTCTGATCTTGTTCTCTTCCCTCCTTCTGATCTCCTTCTAGTGAAATTCATGTTGTACATGTTGTTTCATAACCTGTTTTTTATATTTACTCTGTCCATAACTAGTCTTCAAAAGTAATATTTCAATTACCAGAAGATATTCTATTGCACTGTTGTTGTCCAAACACCCAGTCATGTCTGACTCTTTGCGACCCCATGGACTGCAGCACGCCATCTTCCCTGTCCTTTCGCATCTCCTGGAGCTTGCTCAAACTCATGTACATTGACTCAGTGATGATATCCAACCACCTCATCCTCTGTCATCCGTTTCTCCTCCTGCCTTCAATCTTTCCCAGCATCAGCGTCTTTTCCAATGAGTCCGTTCTTTGCATCAGGTGGTCAAAGTATTGGAGTTTCAGTTTGAGCATCAGTTCTTCAAATGAATGTGAACATGAAAGTCGCTCAGTCAAGTGTTGGACTCTTTGCAACCCCATGGACTATACAGTCCATGGAATTCTTCAGGCCAGAATACTGAAGTGGGTAGCCTTCCCCTTCTCCAGGGCAGCTTCCCAACCCAGGGATCGAAGCCAGGTCTTCACCATTGCAGGCAGATTCTTTACAAGCTGAGCCACAAGGGAAGCCCAAGAATACAGGAGTGGGTCAGTCAGTCAGTTCAGTCGCTCAGTCGTGTCTGGCTCTTTGCAACCCCATGGACTGCAGCACAACAGGCATCCTTGTCCACCACCAACTCCTGGAGTTTACTCAAACTCATGTCCATTGAGCTGGTGATGCCATCCCGCCATCTCATCCTCTGTCATCCCCTTCTCCTCCTGCCTTTAATCTTTCCCAACATCAGGGTCTTTTCAAATGAGTTGGCTATTCTCATCACATGGCCAAAGTACTGGAGTTTCAGTTTCAGCATCAGTCCTTCCCATGAACACCCAGAACTGATCTCCTTCAGGATGGACTGGTTGGATCTCCTTGCACTCCAAGGGACTCTCAAGAGTCTTCTGCAACACCACAGTTCAAAAGCATCAATTCTTCGGTGCTCAGCTTTGTTTATAATCCAACTCTCACTTTCATACATGACTTCTGGAAAAACCATAGTCTTGATTAGATGGGCATTTGTTGGCAAAGTAACGTCTCTGCTTTTTAACATGCTGTCTAGGTTGGTCATAATTTTTCTCCCAAGGAGTAAGCGTCTTTTTATTTCATGGCTGCAGTCACCATCTGCACTGATTTTGGAGCCCAAAAAAATGAAGTCTGACACTGTTTCCACTTTCTCCATCTATTTGCCATAAAGTGATGGGACCAGATGCCATGATCTTAGTTTTCTGAATGTTGAGCTTTAAGCCAACTTTTTCACTCTCCTCTTTCACTTTCATCAAGAGGCTCATCAAAGTAATGTCTCTGCTTCTTAATACATTGCCTAGGTTTGTCATTCTATTTCATACATATGCCATAAATAATGCACTCAAGTAGTAAATATTTAATTTCTCTTTTCTGTTAATTTTCTACTATTATAAAAGAGCTTTTATGGAAGTGTATGTCACATATACTGCTTGCACAGCTTTGTAGCTGTATCTTGGTTGTGCTGTGCTGAGTCACTTCAGTCGTTTCTGATGTTTTGTGAGCCTATGGACTGTAACCCACCAGGCTCCCCTGTCCAAGGGATTCTCCAGGCCAAGAATACCGGAGTGGGTTGCCGTGCCCTTCTCCAAGGGATCTTCCTGACCCAGGAATGGAACCCACATCTCTTAAGTGTCCTGTATTGGAGGCATATTCTTTACCACTAGCGCCACATTGGGTAAATATATTTTTCTATAATATACAGAAATAGAAATGAAATTCTAAATAGCAAGTATATTTTCAGTGCTTTGGGGATAGTTTTTTAAAGTGCTCTCTACAATACAGTACCACACTATGTGTCCTACAATTTTTTCATCTTGTTTATTTAAAATGTGCTTTCTGGGGGCTTCCCTAGTGGTCTAGAGGCTGAGACTCTGAACTCCCAATGCAGGGACTCAGGGTTCGATCCCTGGTCTGGGAACTAGATCCCACATGCTGTAACTAAGAGTTTACATGTGGCAACTAAAGATTCCACATGCAACTGAAGATCGAAGATCCCATGTGCTGCAACTAAGACCCAGTGTAGCCAAATAAATAAATAAAAATAATTTTAAATAACAAAATAAAATAAATAAGTAAAAATTTTTTAAAACTTTAATAAATAATTAAATAGAATGTACCCTCTGATGTCAGATTTTCTGGGATCAGAAACCAACTCAACCACTTATTAGCTTTGAGGCAAGTTGCTTAACCAGTCTCAGCGACATTGTTCTGTAACTAGAGTTGATAGTTATCTACCTACTCATAGGTTTGTTGGAAAGATTAAACAGGATGCTGAACCTTTAAAACTGTATCTGACATATGGAAAGTAATAAATGTCAGCTAAATGACAGCAGACACTGAAACTAAACTACACATTTGCCAATTTGATATGTACAAAAGTTATCATTGTTTAGCTTGAAATCCTTTAATAATAATCAACTTGAATTTTTTTAAATTTCATTATAGGTGTTAACCTTTTTTCTTTATGAATTTTTTATGCTTTTCATACATTACTTTTATTTATTTTAAATATCAAATAAGGCATACATATGTTAGATGTAGTTTGGATATTACATATGCTTCAAACTATTCTCAGGTTGCCATGGGGATTTTAATTGTACATTACATATAATTGATTCTATCATTTTTTTTTAATTTTCTGATTTTCTCATCATGATTGTAAAGGCCTTCCACAACTTAAAATAGCAGAAATAATCTTTCTATTTGGGTTCAATCCCTGGGTTGGAAAGATCCCCTGGAGGAGGGCATGGAAATCCACTCCAGTATTCTTGCCTGGAGAATCCTGGCAAGAATTCTTGCCTGGACAGAAGAACCTAGTGGGCTACAGTCCATGGGATCACAAAGAGTTGGACATGACTAAAGTGACTGAGCATGCATGCATGAATTCTCTTATTATGTTTATAATTTTGTTTTGTATACCTATACCTTTAATATCTTTGCAACTTTAAAATAGAGAATTTAAATATCATTTATCCAAGATGACTAAAGTTTATTTTAACAACATTTTGTATGTGTAATATATGATTTTATCACTAATTGCAATAGCATTCTTATTTTACATGAGATTATTCTTGTAAATATAAATATAATTCAGGAATTTCTGTCATTTCACTCATATGTCTGTAGCTTCCTTATATATGTGAATATAAGGTAAAATTCTTTTTTTAATTTATTTTTTAATACTTTTTTTTCAAAAAAGGTCTTCTTTTATAGATTTTTTTTATAACTCTTAATCACACAATCCACACAATCACATAATTCACACAATCACATATTTGGTAAAGTACTATATTTTAAATATAAATGGGTCATAATTCATTTAAGGTTCTGGGAGTTAATTTATTGGAAGTCACTAATGTTTAATAAATAATAAAAATACAGAAAATGTTAGACTTCATTACATGTGTTTGCAGTAAATATTATTTTACAAAACTATTATTGCCTCTGGGACTGTGTTTGTATGTATATGTGTGCATGTGAAATGTCCTAATTCGAAATATGAGTGATACTTTATTGTTGCTGTTGCCATTTAGTCACTAAGTTGTGTCCAACTCTTTTGCGGCCCTATGAAGTGTAGCCTGCCAGGCCCCTCTGTCCATGGGATTTTCCAGGCAAGAATACTGGTGTGGGTTGCCCTTTTCTTCAGGCAGTCTTCCTCACCCATGGATTCATGCTGTAGGTTACAATAAAAGAAAAGGTTGAAAGTCACTGCTGCAATGTAAATCCTTTAGATAATATTAGAATAATCATTTTCAAGTTCCAATGCCCCCCACCAAAATTTTTCCATCATATTTACTGACTTTATATTAAACATCACTATTTTTACTTTCCATTTTAAAAGGTAATTTTGTCCAAAGTAATCTGCAAGCTTAATCCATTTTCATTACATTTTAGTATTTTTCAACATGTTAAAGAAATCTAATTTGGAACTAATACGGATTTGTCTTCTGTAATTTCTTCTCTGCATCTCCCTGAATTTTATTCACTACTTGGTATTGTAACATTTACTCATACTAAATTTACAGCTTCTCTTTGCATCAAGAAAACCTTATTCCCTCAGCATGTATGTGAGGGCTCTTTCCCGTGCCAAATGAATGGGGAGCATGCCCTCTGTGTTAAGTTGATTCAGTTGTGTTCAACTCTTTTGTGACCCCCATGGACTGTAGCCCACCAGCTCCTCTGTCCATGGAATTCTTCAGGCAAGAGTAACAATGGAGCAGGTAGCCATTTCCTTCTCCAGGGGGTCTTCCCGACCCATGTCTCTATATCTGCTGCACTGGCAGGCCGGTTCTTTAGGACTAGTGCTACCGGCGAAACCCAGCATGGCCTACCCTGGACTGTTTTAATCCTGGAGTTTAAAAAACAATTGCCATATCACTGAAAAGTACCGGTAACAATGAAACACTTCTGTATGCTGAGAAACTGAAGGAGTAAAGCTTTTACATGTTACCTGGTGTTATATGAGCTTTGACAGGAAAACAGTAATCAGATTATAATCTTTCATAAACTAAATGAGCATTCATAAATGATTGTCTAAATGTCAGAGCTTGATCAATAACAGACAGATAGCTAGTTATCTATATCTATCTGAAAATGTAACATTCACTGCAAATACATGTAACAAAGTCATATTTTCTGTATGTTTATTATTTATTAAATGTTAGTGACTTCCCACGGAGAAGGCAATGGCACCCCACTCCAGTACTCTTGCCTGGAAAATCCCATGGACGGAGGAGCCTGGTGGGCTGCAGTCCATGGGGTCGCTAAGAGTCGAACACGACTGAGAGACTTCACTTTCACTTTTCACTTTCATGCATTGGAGAAGGCAATGGCGACCCACTCCAGTGTTCTTGCCTGGAGAATCTCAGGGGCGGAGGAGCCTGGTGGGCTGCCGTCTATGGGGTCGCACAGAGTCGGACACGACTGAAGTGACTTAGCAGCAGCAGCAGCATACATACTGCATATCCTTATTTATAATACCCTTACCAGCACCAAGGCTCCATGTAATATGTGCCTGGTATGACGCTTTATTCTATTTAAATCCACCCTGTGAGGTTAAACCCTCATTGCACAAATGATGAAACTGACACTTGTAGTTTAAAAATTCACCCAAGAATACAAATTTTGTATATTTGTGTCCAGATCCTGGGCTGGAAGTCAGAGTTTCTCACTCTGAAGCACTACAAAACAGGCAGAAAAGCTGGGGGTTTTTTGTGGGTTCTATCATTTTTGGAAACCAACGGATATAATTTCTTTTTTTTTCCTTAAG
Organism: Cervus elaphus; assembly: GCF_910594005.1. Classification (NCBI taxonomy): domain Eukaryota; kingdom Metazoa; phylum Chordata; class Mammalia; order Artiodactyla; family Cervidae; genus Cervus; species Cervus elaphus. The sequence goes on along the minus strand of NC_057835.1, from coordinate 41,910,987 downwards.
TCCAGAGTCACTTGCAGCAATCAATGTTGTCATTGCATGGCCTGGATCCGCACTTTATCCCTCCCTCCCAATTTCATTTTGCAGCAGTTACCCCAGTTCTTTTCACTCTAGACATATTGCCTTTTTTTTCTTTTTTTTTTTTTTTTTGAAATTCCGTTTTACATATATAGAACTTTTTGAGAGAATACATGATTCATCTAGTTGAACTTCATATATAGGACAAAGCCAAACAAGTTGAATGTTTTCATTTTTCACTTTGGGGAAAAAAATAAGCTTTTAGTCAAATCAACTTAAGAAACAGCTTGAATTGCAAGATAATACTGCTTCTATAAGTAATTGCTTATGTGCTTGTCCTATTCGGAGTAGAAGAGCTGTGATTTATGAACATTTTTATCTAAAGTATAATCTTGGATTTATTCCAAATAATTGTCATCTTTGAAATGTTGTCAACCTGGGCTCGCCACGGGGATGCCAGAATTAAAGTATTATACCAGCTCACCACATGGTCCACCCATCGGGCTCAAGTATGTTTTTATCCGCCTCCCTTTTATCACATATTTCCTTACTTCACATTTACATTTAATCCATTGACTTCCGTGATTTCTTTTATACCAGAGAGCATGTAAAACACAGGGAAAATGAATCGACATATTCACTTAGCAGGAGCTTTATTCCTGGTTCCCTTTCTCTCTCTTTCTGGATGAAACTCCATTAGGCAAAAGTGCTCCTGGTATTAATCTAAGATGATTAGCTGTGAAGCGGAATACAAAGGCTGGCCTGGGGTGGAGACATCTGACGGTGGGAAGATACTTTGGAGCAAAAGAATCAAGAAGAACATGAGTTTAAGAGGCAAACCTCAAATAACACTAGGCACCGGAAATAACGTTAGCTACAGCTGCAAACCAAATGGGAAAGTACATTCACCAGTGTGGAGACTGTTACTGGCCTTCCATTAGAGGTGCACAGGGCCCAGAAATTAACGCTGATATATTTCAGTTGTTTTCTTCTCTCTCTCATTCTCTATTTTCTTTTTAAATTTTTTTTTAAATTTTTTTCAACAATTTTTTGATGTGAACCATTTTTTAAAGTCTTTATTGAACTTGTTACAAAATTGCTTCGGTTTTATGTTTTATTTGTTTGGCCATGAGGCATGTGGGATCTTAACTCCATGACCAGGGATCTAACCCACACCCCCTGCACTGGAAGGGAAAGTCTTAACCAGTGGACCGCCACGGAAGTCCCTTCTTTTTGAATTTTTAATCACCTGACCTTTTTCTCCTATATTCCCCAGATCTTATTTCTTCAGCTTGCCAAACTAGCTGTTAATATAACTAGTGGTAGAGGCAGCACTGCTTCTCAGCCATAATCTCTGTACTCCCCTAAATAATCCAGCCTCCCTTGCAATTAAATTAGGCCAAGGGCTTCTCTGGTGGTTCAGTTAGTAAAGAATCCGTCTGCAATGCATGAGACTGTCCGCAATGCAGAAGACGCAAGTTCAAGCCCTAGGTCAGGAAGATCCCCCTGGAGAAGGAAACGGCAACCAACTCCAGGATTTTTGCCTGGGAAATTCCATGGACCGAGGAAGCTGACAGGCTCCTGGCAAGCTATAGCCCATGGGATTAGCAAAGAGTCTGACACAATTTAGCAACTAAACACCACCACCATGAAGATAGTTCTAGTCAATACTGATTTATCAGAGGTGACTTGCTGCACTTAGAAGCCAAATATATGAAAGATAGTATGGTACCTCCCTGGGGAAAGGGTGACTGACATCAAAACCTGTAGGGAACCTGGATCCTGGAGTCACCTGATGGAAGAGCATCGCCAGTGACTGGATTAGAATTCCTATGAAAAATTACTAAAAGCTGTGTATTAACCTATTGAAACTCATAGATTAATTTTTCCTAAAGCATAATCTAGTTTATACATTAAGCTACATTTTAAACTAATCTATGCATTGATATTCATTACAGATATGCCAATTAAGTAGAAAGAATGCACAGAACATACAATTAGGAGTCTAGAGTCTTACTTCTTATCCATTCTAC